>NW_008342626.1:326931-434610 GCF_000622305.1 Nannospalax galili
CCAGAAAAGAAAGGAGGAAATTTAGAAGAGATTTTTGTTACCCTCCTGAGGGGGAGGGATACTCAAGAATCCAGTGTTTCCGTGGGCACCAGCTCCTAGCTGGCACGAGGTTCAGAGAGCCCCACGTTGTGGCGCCAGATATGGTGCGCGCTGGGCGCCCCGGGATGGTGTGCGCGGGCAGACCTGGAGAGTCGCGGTGGGCCTGGCCACAGGCGTCTGCTTCTCTGGTCGCGCGGGCTTTCCCACCGTGCGCCGCGGCTCCGCGTCTCCTGGAAGTGGTGGCGGGTTCCGTGGGCGTCTGTCTCCTGGTCTCAGCCACACGCCCTGGAAGAAGGCGGGTCTGGCCCCGCGGGCTTCTCTGTGTCTCTGTGGGTCTCTGCTGCTGGAGCGTTGTCCAGCCGTGTCTCCACCCTGATTTCACCCGTGTACTTTCCTCAATATGCGAGTTCCACCGGCCGCTAGAACACACGGGAAAGTACGAGGCGGCTGAAGCTGGGATCCGTGAGCCGGTGACGGAGGAATGCTGCCCCCCGGTGAGACTAGATTGAAGGCAGGAGACACAGACTCAGCTCAGTCAGATTCTGTGGTACAGCTCTTTATTCCAAGTCTCAGTGACCCAGTTCCTGCTCTAGCTCCAGCTCTGCTTCTAGCTCTAAATTATTGAGAGAAGACTAGGATATTTATACCATGGGGGTAGTGGTAAAAACTTTGTCTGATAGATACTTTGTGAGACATTCTATTTGCATATAGAAGTGGGTTTCTGCCATGCTGCCAGACCGCTGACTATCTGAAAAATCACACAGGAAAGCATGGTATTCCTAGAGCCAGAGGCCATGTTTATGTTATGGCATTTGTGGCGGGCACATCAAAAGGAGAGTCAGGAAAAATGCCAGGAAGGCAACCTGCTATGAAAGAAGTCCCAGCACATGGTTCCGAGCTCGTGAGCTATCTGGATATGAAGAGACTTCTACTTCACCTAACAGAGGCCCCCAACAACAGGCCTAGTGTTAGGGTCTCATTTACCTTTTTTGTTATGGTTAGGTTTTGGTTTGGATTAGGGATAAAGTTACAGTGTGGGTTAGGGTGAGGAAAGTAAGGTTATGTTAAGTACAGGTTTAGCTTAAGGTTTATGGTTAGTCTTAGGTTTAAAGGTAGGATTATGGCTAGAATTACATGTAGGGTTAGGCCTAGGTTTACGTTTAGGTTTTGTGCTAGGCCTTGTGTTAGGGTCACTTTTACCTGTTAAGTTAGGGTTAGGTTTAGGTTTAGGTTTTGATTTATATGTAGTGTTAGGCTTAAGCCTTCTTTTAGATTTAGGCTTGGGCCTAGGTTTAGGGTCAAGTAAAGGGGTATGTTTAGAGCTAGTGGTAGGCTAGAGTTACTGTCAGCTTTATGACTAGGGCTTGTATTAGGGTTAGGGAATGCAAAAAGTTAATATTAGTGTTAGGTTTAATTTAGTTCTCAGGTTAGTTTAGGAGATATGATTAGAGTTAGGATTAAGACTAGATTTAGGGTTAGTGTTAGGGATAGTACTAGGATTCACATTACATTTAGTGTTAGTTCTACGGTTTGGGTTAGGGTGTAGTTCGGGTCAGGGTTTATACTTAGAATTAAGGTCAGAGTTAGGGTTAGGGCTAGGTTTAGGTCTAGGGCTAAGGTTAGGGTTAGGGTTGGTTAGGGTTACGTTTAGGGCTACAGGTAGTGTTAGGTTTTGGTTTAGTGTTAAAGGTAGAGTTAGGGTGAGGTCTAGGTTTACATATAGTGCTAGGATTAGCATTAGGTTTGGTTTCGGTTAGATATGGTTTGGGTTAGAGTTGCATATAGGGTTAGGCCTATGGATAGTTCCAGGTTTAGGTATACTATTTGGGTTTCTTTTAGGTTTAGGGTTAGGTTTAGGGGTTGGATTAGGGTTAGTGCTAGGGTTAGGGGTAGTGTAAGGCATACATTAGGGTTAGGGATGGGTTAGGGTTAGGGTAAGAGGTAGTGTTAGGATTATGGATAGTTTTAGGGTTAGAGTTAGGGTTAGAGATAGGGTTAGGGTTAGTGTAGGGATAAGGCTAGGGTTAGTGTTAGTGTTAGGGTTAGGGATAGGGTTTGAAATAGAGTTATGGTTAGGGTTAGAGTTACAGATAGCACTAGGTTTAGGGATAAGTTTAGGGATTCTCTTAGATTTAGGGTTAGGTTTATGGTTAGGGATAGGGTTAGGAATAGGTTAGGGTTAGAGTTTGGATTAGCTTTAGGGTTAGGAATAGGTTAGGGTTAGAGTTTGGATTAGGTTTAGGGTTAGGAATAGGTTAGGGTTAGAGTTTGGGTTAGGTTTACGGTTAAAGTTAGTTTTAGGATTACGGAAAGGTTTAGCCTTAGGGTTAGGGATAGGGTTTTGGTTATGTTTAGGGTTAGTTTTAGTGTTAGGGTTAGGGATAGGGTTAGGTTTAGAGGAGGGTTAGGCATAGGATTAGGATTAGGTTCAGGTTAAGGTTATGGATAGGATTAGGGATAGGTGTAGTGACAGCATTAGGGTTACGGTTAGGTTTAGGATTAGGATTAGAGTTAGGGAAAGTGGTAGAGTTAGGGTTAGGGTTAGGGTTAGAATGAGGGATAGAGTTAGAATTAGAGTTCAGATTAGGGTTAGGGTTAGGTTTAGGGACAGGGATAGATTTAGGGTTAGGGTTAGGGTTAGGGATAGTGATACAGTTATGGTAAGGGTTAAATTTTGAGTTAATATTAATGCTTGGGTTAGGGTTAGGGATTGAATTATTAGGGATCAAGTTAGGGTTAGGGTTAGTGCATGGTAGAGGGATAGGGTTAGTGTTAGGTTTAGGGTTAGGGTTAGCCATAGGTAAGGGTTAAGGATTGGGGTAGTGTTAGATTAATGGTTAGGGTTAGGTTTAGTGTTATGGATACGGTAGGGTTGGGGTAAGTTTATGGTTAGGGATAGGATTAGGGTTAGGTTTATGGATAGGGTTAGAGTTAGGAAACAGCATTTGTGGTAGTTTGAGTGTTCATCTTAAGTTTAGGTTTAGGGTTGGGGAAAGGGATAGGGTTAGCGTTATTGTTAAGGTTAGGATTAGGGTTAGGGTAAGGTTTAGGGTAAGGGTTAGAGCTAGTCTTAGGAATAGAGTAAGGGCTGTGGTTAGTGTTAAGGACAGGGTTAGGTTTAGGGTTGGGATAGGGAAAAGGTTAGATTAGGGTAAGGGTTTGGTTTTGTGTTTGGGTTAGGGTTTGGGTTAGGGTTAGGGTTAGGCTGAGGGTTGGGGATTGGGTTAGGGTTAGGTTTAGGGTTAGACTAATGATTAGGTTAGGGTTCGTGATAGCATCTCAGTTAGGGTTAGGTAGGGGTTAGGGATAGTGTAAGATTTAGGCTTAGGAATAGGGTTCGGTTTAAGGTTAGGGTGGTGTTAAGGATAGGGCTAGGATTAGGTTAAGGCTTAGGTTTTGGGTTAGGCATAAGTTTGGGTTAAGGTTAGGGTTAGGTTTAGATTAGGGATCTGTTAGGGTTAAGGTTAGGGTTAGGGTTAGGGATAGGTTTAGAATTAGTTTAGGGTTAAGGTTAGATATATGGTTAGTGATATGGTTCCAGTTAGCATTAGGGTTGGGGATATGATTTATGTTACAGTTATGGATAGGGTTAGGATTATGGATAGTTCTAGGTTTAGGGATATGATTAGGGTTTCTTTTAGTTTTAGGGTTAGGTTTAGGTATATGGGTAGGGTTGATGTTAGAAATAGGGTTATGTTTAGGTTTAGGGTTAAGGACAGCATAAGGTTTAGGGTTAGGGTTAGTAGTAGGAATAGGGCTAGGATTAGTGTTAGTGTTAGGTTTTGAGTTAGGCATAGGGTTTGGGTTAGGGTTAGGTTCAGGTTTAGGAATCAGTTGGGGTTAAGATTAGGGCTACTTTTAGGGATAGATTTAGGATTAGAGTTAGGGTTAGGGTTAGGTCTAGGGTTAGGGTTAGAGTTAAGTTTAGCGTTAGGGTTAGGGATACAGTTTGGCTTAGAGTTGGGTTAGGATTAGGGTTGGTTTTAGGGTTTGGTTTAGAGTTAGCATTAGGGTTATGGATAGTATTAGCATTAAGGATACAATTAGCATTTGAGTTAGCTTTAGGTTTCGGCTTAGGAATAAGGTTAAGGTTAGGGATAGGTTTTTAGGGTTAGGGTTATTGTTCGGGTTCAGGTTTGGGTTAGGGTTATTGTTCGGGTTCAGGTTTGGGTTAGAGTTAAGGTTAGGGATAGGTTTAGGATATGGTTAGGGTTAGGTTTATGGTTAGGTATCGGTTAAGGGTTAGGGTTAGGGATAGGGTTAGGGTTAGTGTTAATGTTAGGGATAGGGTTAGGGTTAGGTTTAGGGTTCAGGTTTGGGTTAGGGATAGGGCTGAGGTTAGGACAAGAGTTACGTTTTGGGTCAGGGTTAAGGTTTGTGTTAGGATTAGGGTTAGGGTTAGGTTTAGGTATCAGGATAGATTAAAGTTTAGGTTTATGGATGGGTTAGGTTAGGGTTAGGATTAGGGAAACTATTAGGGTTAAGGTTAAGGAGAGGGTTAGGGTTAGGAATAGGAATAGGGATAGGATTAGTGTTACGGTTAGGTTTAGGGATAGGTTCAGTTTTAGATTTATGGATAGGATTAGGGTTAGGGTTAAGGGCTAGGGTTGGGATTTGGGATATGATTAGACTTAAAGTCACATTTAGGGTTAAGAATAGGGTCAGCATTAGGGATAAGATTAGCATTTGGTTTAGGTTTAGGGTTCAGCTTGAGGTTAGGGTTAGTGTTAGCAATAGGATTAGGTTTAGGGTAGGGATAGGCTTACGGTAAGGATTAGGTTGAAAGATAGGGTAAGAGTTAGGGTTAGGAATGGGGTTAGGGTTAGGGTTAGGGTCATTGCAAGGGTTAGGGCAAGGGTTAGGGTTAGGTATAGACTTAGGGCTAAGATTAGGGTTAGGATTAGGTTTTGGGTTAGGATAGTGTTTAGGTAGGTTTATGGTTAGGTTTAGGGTTAGGGTTAGGGTTACAAATAGGTTTAGGGATAGGGTTAGGGTTGGAGTTAAGGTTAGGGATAGGTTTAGGTTTGGGTTAAGGTTTAGAGTCAGGGTTAGGGTTAGGGTTATTTGGGTTAAGTTTAAGGTTAGGTTAAGAGTTGGGGATTTGGTTAGGGTTAGGGTTAAGTTTAGGATTTGGGATGGGGATAAGCTTAGCATTAGGGTTAAAGATAGGGTTAGAGTTAGAGATATGATTAGCATTATGGTTAGATTTAGGGTTCGGTTTAAGTTTAGGGTTAGGTTTAAGGATAACGTTAGGGTTATGGTTAGTGTTTGGGTTAGGGTTAGAGATATGGTTGGAGTTAGGTTTAGGGACAGTCTTAGGGTTAGGATTAGGTTTAGGGAGAGGGTTAGAGCAAGGGTTAGCAATAGAGTTAAGGTTAGGGTTAAAGTTAGTGTCAGGGATTGCTTTAGGGTTAGAGTTAGAGTTACGGATAGAATTAGATTTAAGGTAATATTTAGGTTTTGTGTTAGAGTTCGGGTTTGGTTTCTGGTTAGGACTAGGATTAGGGTTAGGGATTGAATTAGGTTTAGGTTTAGGCTTATGGATGGAGTTAGCTTTAGGGATATGATTAGTGTTAGGTTTAGAATAGAGTTAGGGTTAGTGTTAGGGTTGGGTTTAGGGTTAGGACTAGGGCTAGGGTAAAGACAAATGTTAGGTTTTGGGCTAGGGTTAGGGGTTCAGGTAAGGTTAGGGTTAGGTTTCAGGTTAGGGATCAGATTAGGGTTAGGGTTAGGTTTAGGGATAGGTATAGGGTTAGGGTTAGAGTTAGGTATAGGTGAGGGTTACGGTTAGCGTTATGGTTAGTGTTAGATTTAGGATTTGGGTAGGGTTAGAGTTAGGAATAGGGTGTGGGTTAGGTTTAGGTTTAGGCTTAGTCTTAATGTTAGGGTTAGGGTTATGATTAGAATTAGGTTTAGGGATAAGATTACGGTTTGGGTTAGGTTGAGGTTTAGTTTTAGGGATAGGGGTAGGGTAAGGTTTTGGAATAGGTTTAGGAATAGGTTAGGGTTAGGGTTTGGGTTACGGTTAGTCTTAGTGTTAGGGTTAAGGTTACGGATAGGTTTAGGGTTATGTTTAGGGTTAGGAATAGGGTTAGGTTTCCGGTTGGCAATAGGGTTAGTGTCAGAGGTAGAAAAAGTGTTAGGGTTATGGTTAGGGATAGTGTTAGGGTTAAGCTTAGGAATAGGGATAGTGTTAAGTTTAGGGTTAGGGTCAGGTTTAGGGTTACCATAAGTCTAGGGTTACGGTAAAAGGTTTAGGTTTGGGGTTAGGATTAGTGTTTGTGTTAGGGTTAATATTAGGTTTAGGATTAGGGTTCAGGTTTGTGTTAGCGTTAGGAATAGGGAAAAGGTTACTGTTAAGTTTAAGGTTAGGTATAGGGTTATGGTGAGGGTTATGTTTAGAATTAGGGATAGTGGTAGGGTTAGAGTTATAGTTAGGGTTAGGTTATGGATAGTGTTAGTTTTAGGCATGGGATTAGATTTTGGGGTTGGTTTACAGTTAGGTTTAGGGAAAGGGTTAGGCTATGGGTCAGTAATAGGGTTAGGAATAGATTAGGGTTAGGGTTTAGGTTAGGGTTAGTGTTATGGTTACAGATAGGTTTACGTTAAGGTTAAGGTTAGGATTAGGGTGAGGGTTAGAGTTAGCGTTAAGGA
Organism: Nannospalax galili; assembly: GCF_000622305.1. Lineage (NCBI taxonomy): Eukaryota > Metazoa > Chordata > Mammalia > Rodentia > Spalacidae > Nannospalax > Nannospalax galili. The sequence goes on from NW_008342626.1 coordinate 333,625, forward strand.
GAGGCTTAGGGTTTTGAGTAGAGATAGGGTAAGAGTTAGGGTTAGGAATAGGGGTAGCGTTTGTGTTAGGGTTAGGAATAGGGTTACGGTTAGGTTTAGGGTTAGCGTTAGGGTTAGGCATAGCGTTAGGACTAGATTTAGGGTTAGGTGAGGGGTAAGGATTGGTTTTGGGTTAGGGTTAAGTAAGGTTATGTAAAGGTAAGGGTTACAGATATTGTTAGGGTTAAGGACATGATTAGGGTTTGTGTTAGGTTTAGGGTTATGTTTAGGAATAGGGTTGGTGTGTTAGGGATAGGTTTAGAGTTATGGTTATGGACAGGCTTAGGGCTGGTGTTAGGGTGAGGGTAAGGGTTATGATTAGGAATAGGGTAAGGGTTAGTGTTAAGAATAGGGATATGTTTAGGCTTAGGGTTAGGTTAGGATAGGGCTATGTTTAGTGTTAGGGATAGTGTTATTTTTACGGTTAGGGTTAGGGTTAAGCCTAGGCATAGGGTTAGGGTTAGGGTTAGAGTTAGAGTTAGGGTTAAGGATAGGGTTTGACTTAAGGTTAGGTAAGGGTTATGTAATGGTAAGGGTTACAGATAGCATAAGCATTAGGGAAATGATTATGGTTTGTGTTAGGTTAAGGGTTAGTTTTAGGGATAAGGTTAAGGTTAAGGATTAAGGATAGGGTTAGGGCTAGGGTTAGGTTTAGGGATAGGCTTAGGGTTAGGGTGAGGGATAGTGTAGGGGTTAGGGTTAGGAATAGGGTTAGGGTTAGGGTTATGGTTGGAGTTTAGTGTTATTTTAGTGTTAGGGATAGTTCTAGGGTTAGGGTAATGGTTAGGTATTGTGTTAGGGTTAGTGTTTTTGTTAGGGTTAGGGTTAGGTTTAGGGTTAGGGATCGGGTTAGAGTTAGGGTTAAGTTTAGGGATAGGGATAAGGTTAAGGTTAGGTTTAGGGTTAGATATAGGGATAGGTTGATGGTTATGGTTAGAGTTAGTGATATAGTTAAGGATAGGGTAGGGTTAGAGTTACAGTTAGCATTAGGATTATGAATAGCATTAGGTTTATGGATATAATGAGGTTTGGGTTTGGGTTAGGGTTAGTTATAGGGAAAGGGTTAGACTAAGTGTTAGTAATAGGGTTAGGAATAAGTTAGGGTTAGGATTTGGGTTAGGGTTAGGGTTAATTTTAGTGTTGGGGTTACAGATAGTTTTAGGGTTCAGGTTAGGATTAGGGATACCATAAGAGTAAGGTTAGGCATAGGGTTAGGGTTAGGTTTTGGGTTGGGGTTAGGTTTAGAGTTAGGGTTAGGGATGGGGTTAGGTTTAGGTTTAGGGATAATGTTAGTGTTAGTGTTAGTGTTAGGGTTATATTTGGGGTTAGGGTCAGGGTTAGGGTTAGGGATAGTGTTAGGGATAGGTTTAGTATTAAGTTTAGGGTATGGTTAGGGTTAGGGTTAGGGTTTGGTTTAGGGTTCAGATAGGTTTAGGGTTATGGTTATAGTTAGGTTTAGTGTTGGGAACAGGGCTAAGTTTAAGTTTTGTATTAGGGTTGGGTTAGGGACAGGGTTAGGGTTTGGGGTAGGGTTAGGGTTAGGAATATTTTTAAGGTTAATGTTAGGGATAGGGTTAGGGTGAGGGTTTGGGTTAAGGCTACAGATAGTGTAGGGATAGGGTTAGGTTTAGGGATACAGTAGGGTTAGGGTTAGGGTTAGGGTTAGGTTTAGGGTTAGGGTTAGAGATACAGTTAGAATTAGTTTTAGGAACAGAGTTAGGGCTTGGTTATTGTTAGGGACAGGGTTAGGTTTAGGTTAGGGTTAGGGATAAGGTTAAGTTAGGGTATGGGTTAGGTTTTTGGTTAGGTATAGGGTTAGGTATAGGTTTTGGGTTAGGGTTAGGGTTAGGGATCAGTTAGGGTTAAGGTTAGGGATAGGGTTAGGTTTAGGGTTAATGTTGGTATTAGGGGTAGGGTTAAGTTTAGGGTCAGAAGGGTTAGGGTTAAGGTTAGGGATAGGGTTAGGGTTGGGGTTAGGTTTAGGATTAGGGATAGGGTTAGGTTTAGGGTTTGGGTTAGAATTACGATTAGAGTTGAGGTTAGGTATAGTATTACTGTTACGTTTATTGTTAGGGTTAGTAATAGGAATAGAGATAGAGATAGGTTTAGGGTTAGGTATAGGGAGAGTTTTCAGGTTAGGGTGTGGTTTAGGGTTATAGATACAGTTAGGCTTAGGGTTAGGGATAGGCTTAGGGTTAGGCTAGTTAGGTTTATGGTGAGGGTTAGGGTGAGGGTTAATGTTACGGATATGGTTGGGGTTAAGATTAAGTTTAGGGTTAGGTTAGGGGTAGGTGTAGGGGTAGGAGTAGGGTTAGGTTAGTGTTAAGGGTTAGAGGTAGGTGTAGGAATAGGGTTAAGTTTAGGGTTAGGCTTAGGGTTATGTTTAGGTTTAGATATAGGTGTAGTGTTAGGGTTAGGTGTAGGGTTAGCGTTAGGATTAAGGGTAGGGTTAGGATTATGATTAGATTTAGAGTTAGAATAAGGAGTTTATGATTAGATTTAGAGTTAGAATTAGTTTAGGGTCAGGGGTTAAGATTAAGTTTAGGGTTAGGTTAGGGGTAGGTGTAGGGGTAGGAGTAGGGTTAGGTTAGTGTTAAGGGTTAGAGGTAGGTGTAGGAATAGGGTTAAGTTTAGGGTTAGGCTTAGGGTTATGTTTAGGTTTAGATATAGGTGTAGTGTTAGGGTTAGGTGGGGTTAGCGTTAGCATTACAGGCATGCTTAAGGATATGATTAGATTTAGAGTTAGAATAAGGAGTTTATGATTAGATTTAGAGTTAGAATTAGTTTAGGGTCATGTTTAGGATTAGCATTAGGGATTGTGTTAAAGCTCGGAATGGGGATAAGGTTAGTATTAGGGATAGTATTGGAGTTAGGCAAACAGTAAAGTTTAGGGTTAGGTTGATGTTTAGGAATAGGGTTAGGCTTAAGGTTAGGAATAGGGTTAGGGTTAGGGTTAGTCTTTGGGTTAGTGTTAGGTTTAGTGTTAGCCTTATGTTTTTCCCTAAGGTTAGATATACGGTTAGGGTAAGGTTAGGTATAGGGTTACGGTTAAGTTTAGGTTTAGTGTAAGGCACAGGGTTATGGTTTGGTTAGGGATAGTCTTAAACTTAGGTTCAGGGATAGGGTTAGGTTTAGGGTTATGGTTATTGTTAGGGTTAAGGTTGAGGTTAGGGTTTGGGTGTGGTTAGGGTTAGGGTTTAGGATACCATTGGAGTTAGGCATAGGGTTAGGGTTAGAAATAGGCATAGGGTTAGGTTTGGAGTCATTTTACGTCTAGCTTTAGGGATACGGTTAGGATTAGGGTTAGAGTTGGGTTTAGGTTTAGGGTTAGGTGTGGGGTTAGGGTTAGGGTTAGGGCTAGGGTTATGTTTAGGGTTAAGGACAAGGTTAGGTTTAGGGTTAAGGGTTAGGGTCAGGTTTGGGCTTAGGGTCACGGTTAGTTTTAAGGTTGGGAATAGGTTGAGGATTAGGTGTAGGGATAGTGTTAAGGTTAGAGTTAGGATTAGGTTTAGGGATAGGGTTAGCATTAGGATTAGGATGAGAGTTAAGGTTAAGGATAGGTCTAGGGTTAGGCTTCGGGTTAGGTTTAGTGTTTGTTTTAGGTTTAGGGTTAGGTTAAGTGTTAGGTTTTGGGTTAGGGTTAGTATTCGTGTTAAGGATAGGGTTAGGTTATGGTTGGGAATCAGGTTAGGGTCTGGGTTAGGTTTAGGTATAGGGATAAAGTTATGGTTAGGTTTAGGGTTAGGTATCATTTTAGGGTGATGGTTATGGTTAGAGTTAGGGATAGAGTTAAGAGTAGGGTTTCGTTTAGTGTAGGGTTAGGGTTAGGGTTATGTTTAAGGTTAAGGATAGGGTTAGGTTTAGGGCTAACATTTAGGGTCAGGTTTGGGTTTAGGGTCTGAGTTAGTTTTAAGGTTGGGAATAGGGTTAGGATTAGGTGTAGAGATAGTGTTAAGGTTAGAATTAGGATTAGGTTTAGGTTTAGGGATAGGGTTAGCATTAGGATTAGGATGAGGGTTAAGGTTAAGGATAGGTCTAGGGTTATATTAAGGGTTGGGTTTCGGGTTAGGTTTAGTGTTTATTTTAGGTGTAGGGTTAGGTTAAGGGTTAGGTTTTGAGTTAGGGTTAGTATTTGTGTTAGAGTTAGGGTTAGGTTTAGGGTTGGGATTCGGGTTAGGGTCTGGGTTAGGTTTAGGTATAGGGATAAAGTTATGGTTAGGTTTAGGGTTAGGTATCATTTTAGGGTGATGGTTATGGTTAGAGTTAGGGATAGAGTTAAGAGTAGGGTTTCGTTTAGTGTAGGGTTAGGGCTAGGGTTATGGTTAGGGTTAGGTTTAGGGTTAGGTATCATTTTAGGGTGATGGTTATGGTTAGAGTTAGGGATAGAGTTAAGAGTAGGGTTTCGTTTAGTGTAGGGTTAGGGCTAGGGTTATGGTTAGGGTTAGGTTTAGGGTTAAGGGTTAGGGTCAGGTTTGGGTTTAGGGTTAGAGTTGGTTTTAAGGTTGGGGATAGGGTTAGGATTAGGTGTAGGGATAATATTAAGGTTAGAGTTAGGATTAGGTTTAGGGTTAGGGATAGGGTTAGTGTTAGGATTAGGGTTAGGGTTAAGGTTAAGGATAGGTCTAGAGTTATGGTAAGGGATGGGTTTTGGGTTAGGTTTAGTGTTTTTTTTAGGGTTAGGGTTAGGAATCGGTTAGGGTTAGGGTTAATTTTAGGTATAGGGATAAGGTTAAGTTTAGGTTTGGTGTTACGTATCATTTTAGGGTGATGGTTATGGTTAGAGTTAGGGATAGAGTTAAGAATAGGGTTTGGTTTAGAGTTACGGTTAGGGTTAGGGTTATGGATAGCGTTAGGTTTAGGGACATGGTTAGGTTTTGGGGTTGGGTTAGGTTTAAGGATAGGGAAAGGTTTAGGTTCAGGGTTAGTAATAGGGTTAGGAATAGGTTAGGGTTAGGGTTTGGGTTAGACTTAGGATTAATGATAGTGTTGAGTTACAGATAGGTTTAGGGTTAATGTTAGGATTAGGGTACAATAAGCTTAGGGTTAAGTATAGGGTTAGGGTTAAGTTTTGGTTTTGGGGTAGCAAAAGGGTTAGAGATACGGTTATGGATAGGTTCAGGGTTAGCTTTAGGGTAATGTTAGTGTTAAGGGTAGGGTTAGGGTTAGGGTTAGGGATAGGTTTAAGGTTAGTTTAGGGAACGGGTTACTGTTAGGGGTAGGTTTAGAATTACGGTTAGGGTTAGCATTATGGTAAATTTTACATTTAGGGTTAGAGTAAGGGTTGGGAATAGGGTTAGCATTAGGGGTAGTGACAGTGTTAGGTTTAGGTTTAGATTTAGGATTAAGGTTAGGATTAGGGATAAGTTTAGGGTTAAGGTTATGGTTATAGTTATGGTCAGGGTTAGGGATAGGTTTAGGTTTAGGTTTAGGGTTAGGTTTTGGGTTAGTTGTAGGGTTAGGGTTAGTGGTAGGGTTAAGTTTAGGAATAGGTTTTGGGTTAAGTTTAAGGTATGGTTAAGGTTAAGGTTAGGTTTAGGTTTAGGTTCTTTGTTAGGGCTTGGTTTTGGGTTACACATAGTTTTAGGATAATGCTTAGGGTTAGGTTTAGGGTTGGGAATAGTGTTAAGGTTAGGTTCAGAGTTAGGGTTTGCTGAGGGATAGGGTTAGGGTTATGTGTAGGGTTAGGTTTAGGAATAGGTTTAAGGTTAAGGTTAGGGATAGAATTAAGGATAGGGTTAGGTTAGGGGTTTGAGTAAGGTTTAGTGTTAGTGTTAGGATTAGTAATAGGGTTAACAGTAGGCATACAGTTAAGTTTTAATTCAATTTTAGGGTTAGATTTTTGGAGAGGGTTAGGGATACAGGTAGGGTTAAGTTTGGGGTTAGGGTTAGGGTTAGGATTAGAGATAGGTTTATGGTTAGGGTTAGGGATATGGTTAGGGATAGTTTTAGGGATAATGTTAGTATTAGGGTTAGGGTTAGGGTTTGGAAGGTTAGTATTAAGGTTAAGGATAAGTGTAGGATTGGGGTTTGGTTTAGGGTTAGGGATAGGGTAGGGTTAGGGTTTGGTTTAGCGTTAGGATGAGAGTTGAAGTTAGAGATAGTGTTAGGGTTAGAGTTTTTGTTAGGGTTAGAAATAAGAATAGTGATAGACATAGATTTAGAGTTATGTATAGGGAGAGTTTTCAGGTTAGGGTGAGGGTTCGGGTTAGAGATACATTTAGGCTTAGTGTTAGGGATAGGTTTAAGGTTAGTGTTAGGTTTAGGGTGAGAGTTAGTGTTCAGGTTAGTGTTAGGTATATGGTTAGGGTTAAGGTTAAGTTTAGGGTTAGGGTTACAGATAGAGTTAAGATTAGGGTTATTGATAGCGTTAGGTTTAGGTTTAGGGATAGGATTAGGGTTAGAGTTAGGGATAGGTTTAGGGTTAGGGACAGAGTTGGGTAGGGGATAGTGTTATGGTTAACTTTAGGCATAGGGTTAGGATTAAATTTAGCGTTATGGTTAGCATTGGGGTTAGGGTTAGGGTTAGGTTTATGATTCAAGTTAAGGGTAGGGTTAGGTTTAGATTTAGGTTTAGGGTTAGGGATAGTGTTAGCTTTCGGTTTAGAGTTAGGTTTAAGTATAGAGTTAGTGTGAGGGATACGTTTAAGGTTGTTTAGTGACAGGTTTAGGATTAGGGTTAGGGGTAGGGGTAGAGGTAGGTTTAGGTTTCAGGTTAAGGGTTAGATTTAGGTGTAGGAACAGGTTTAGGTTTAGAGTTAGGCTTAGCGTTATGTTTAGGTTTAGGGATAGGGTTAGTCTTAGGGTTAGGTAGAGGGTTAGAGATGGGGTAACAGTTATGCCTAGGGAATGATTAGAGTTAGGGTTAGGGTTAGGGTTAGGGTTAGGTTTAAGTTTAGGGTTAAGCATAGTGTTAGAGCTTCAGCTAGGGATAGGGATAGGGTTAGTGTTAGAGGTAGGATTGGGGTTAGGCATACAGTAAGGGTTAGGGGTAGGTTAAGGTTTGCAATAGGGTTAGGGTTATGGTTATGGATAAGGTTAGATTTAGAGTTAGGGTTAGGGTTAGGTTTAGGGTTAGGGTTATGTTTCACCCTAGGACTAGGTATATGGTTAGGGTAAGGTTAGATATAGGGTTAGGGTTAAGTTTAGGGTTAGGATAAGGGATAGGGTAATGGTTTGTTTTGGGATAAGCTTAAGGTTAGCTTTAGGGATAGGGTTAGTTTTAGGGTTATGGTTAGTGTTAGAGTTAAGGTTAAGGTTAGCATCTGGGTTAAGTTACAGTTAGGGTTAAGGATACATTTGGAGTTAGAATTAGGCATAGGGTTAGGGTTTGGGTTAGGGATGGGGTTAAGTTTGGGGATCATCTTATGTTTAGCTTTAGGGACACGGTTAGGATTAGGGTTAGAGTTAGGTTTATGTTTAGGCTTAGGGATCTGTTTAAGGTTAAGGTTAAGGTTAGGGCTAGGGTTATGGTTAGGATTAGTGGTAGGGTTTTGTTTACTTTTAAGGGTTAAGGTCAGGTTTGGGGTTGGGATTAGTTTTAGGTTTAGTTTTAAGTTTGAGTATAGGGTTAGGAATTAGGGGTAGGGATAGTGTTAAGGTTAGAGTTAGAGTTAGGTTTAAGGTTATGGGTAGGGTTAGGGTTAGGTTTATGGTTAGGTTTAGTGATAGGGTTAGGTTTAGTTTTAGGGTTAGGGTTAGGGCTAAGGATAGGGTTTGGGTTAGAGTTAGTGTAAGTGTCACATTTAGCATTAGCATAATGAATACAACTCGAGTTTTGGTTAGGCTTAGGGTTAGGTTTAGGAATAGGGTTATTGTAGGGTTTGGGTTAGGGTTACAGATAGATTTAGAGTTATGGTTAGAGTTAGGTTTAGGGTTGGGAACAGGGGTAGGGTTAGAGGTAGTGATGGGGTCAGGTTTGGGGATCATCTTACATTTAACTTTAGGGATATGGTTAAGATTAGGGTTAGAGTTAGGGTTAGGTTCAGGCTTAGGGATGTGTTTAAGGTTAGGGTTAAGGTCAGGGCTAGGGTTATGGTTGGGGTTAGGGATAGGGTTAAGTTTAGGGTTAAGGGTTAAGGTCAGGTTTGGGGTTGGGATTAGTTTTAGGTTTAGTTTTAACTGTGAGTATAGGGTTAGGAATTAGGGGTAGGGATAGCGTTAAGGTTAGAGTTAGAGTTAGGATTAGGTTTAGGGTTAGGGATAGGGTCAGGTGTAGGTTTATGGTTAGGGTTACTGATAGGGTTAGGTTTAGGTTTAGGGTTAGGGTTAGTGTTATTGTTAGGGCTAAGAATAGGGTTTGGGTTAGTGTAAGGGTTACATTTAGCTTTAGTGTAATGAATACAATTCGAGTTTTGGTTAGGCTTAGTGTTAGGTTTAGGAATAGGGTTAGAATTAGGGTTTGGGATACGGTTACAGATAGGTTTAGGGTTATGTTTGGAGTTAGGTTTAGGGTTTGGAATAGGGTTAGAGTTAGAGGTAAGGATAGTGTTAGGGTTAGGGATAGGGTTAGGGTTAGTGTTAGGGTTAGGGTTAAGGATAGAGTTTGGGTTAGGTTTAGGGTTATGGATATTATTAGCTTATGGAAACGATTAGAGTTTGGGTTAGGTTTAGGGTTGGGTTTAGGGATAGGGTTATGCTAAGGGTTAGGTACAGTGTTAAGCTTACTGTTATCATTAGATTTAGGGTTAAGGACAGGGTTAGTGTTAGGTATAGGAATAGGGTTAGGATTAGGTTGAGGGATAGTGTTAGAGTTAGGGTTAGGGTTAGGGTTAGGGTTATGGTAAGTGTTAGTATAAAGGACAGGGTTAGGTTTCAGGTTATGGTTAAGTGTTTTTGTTTGGGATACGTTTAGGGTTAGGGTTAGAGTTAGGGATAAGTTTAGGCTTAGAGTTACGGATAGTGTTATAGCTAGTTTTAGTTTTAGGGTTAAGGTTAGAGTTAAGGATAGGGTTAGGTTTAGGTAAGGGTAAGATTTAGTGATAGGGATAGGGTTAGGTTTAGGGTTAAAGGCTAGGGTTAGGGTTTAGGGATATGATTAGGTTTAACGATAGAGTCAGAAATAGGGTTAGGTTACTTTTGGGGTTAGTATTAGAATTTGGGTTAGGGATAGGGTTAGGGGTAAGGTTAGGCTGAGGGGTATGGATAACATCATTATTACATTTAGGTTTAGGTTAGGGTGAGGGATAGGGTTATAGTTAGGGTTAAGGGTTTGGGTTAGCTATAAGTTTAGGTTTAGGGTTAGGATTAGTGTTATTTTTAGGGTTAGAGATAGGGTTAGGTTTAGTGTTAGGTACAGTGTTAAGGTTAGGTTTAGGGTTAGGGATAGGGTTAGGGTTACACTTATGGATAGTGTCAGGGTTAGGTTTAGGTTTAGGGTCACGTTTTGACCTCAGGATAGAGATACGGCTAGGGTTAAGGTTAGAGTTAGCTTTAGGGTTACTGTTAGGGTGAGGGATAGGATTATGGTTAGGCTTGGATATATTGAAACTTAGTGTTAGGGTTAGGGTAAGGGTTAGGGTTTGAAGTAGGTTTAGGGTAAGGGTTAAGGTTAAGTGTTAGAGTTAGGTTTAGGGTTAGAGGTAGATTTGTTTATGGTTAAGTTAGGATTAGGGATAGGTTTAGGTTAGGATTAGAGTTATTGTTAGTGATAGGGTTTATGTTAAGGTTAAGGTTAGGGCTATGGTTAGGGTTAGAGTTATGGTTAGGGTGGGTTAAGGTTAGGAATAATGTAAGGATAGGGTTAGGATAGGAGTTAGGGTGAGGGTTAGCATTAGCATTAGGGCTATGGTTAGGGTTAGAGTTATGGTTAGGGTGGGTTAGGGTTAGGAATAATGTAAGGATAGGGTTAGGATAGGAGTTAGGGTGAGGGTTAGCGTTAGCATTAGGGTTTTGGATAGGGTTAGGGTTATGATTAAGCCTAAGGTTAGGGTTAGGGATAGGGTTAGGGTTAGGATTAGGGTTAGGTTTAAGTTTAGTCTTCAGGTTAGGGATGGAGTTAGGGATAGGAATACGGCTAGTGTTTGGGTCAGGGTTAGGGTTAGGGATAGGGTTAGGGTTAGGGTTAGGGTTAGATTAAGTTTAGTCTTAAGGTTAGGGATGGATTTAGGGATCGGAATACAGCTAGTGTTTGGGTCAGGGTTAGGGTTAGGTTTAGGGATAGGGTTAGAGGGTTAGGGTTATGGTTATGCTTATGGATAGGGTTAGGATTAGGGTGAGCATTAGGGTTAGGGTTGGGGTTAGGGTGAGTGATAGGTTAACAGGGTGAAGGACAGATTTAGTCTTAGGCTAGTGTTCTGGTAAGGATCAAGTATGAGTTTAGGTTTAGGGCAACAGTTAGGGTTCTTGTTAGGATTAATGTTAGATACAAGGTTAGGGTTAGCGATAGGTTTAAGGATAGGATAAGTTTAGGTTTAAGGATGGGGTAGGGGTAGGTTTAGGGTTAGGTTTTAAGTTAGATATAGGATCAGGATTAGAGATAAGGATAGGTTTAGGGCTACCATAAGGATTAGGGATAGGGTTACCGCTATGATTGGGGTTAGGTTTAGGGATACAGTTAGGGTTAGGGTTACGGATAGGGTTTGGATTAGGTGTAGGGTTAGAGATATTTTTAGGATTAGGTTATGGACAGTGTTAGTGTTAGATTTAGTGTTAAGGTGAAGGATAAGGTTGGGATAAGCGTTAGGGTTAGGGTTAGGTTTAGGGATAGGGATAAGGATAGGGTAAGGTTTAACAGTTAGGGTTAGGGATAGGGTTAGGGTTAGGTTTAGATTTAGGGTTATGGTGGGTTTAGGGTTATTGATAAGTTTAGGGTACGTGTTAGGTTAGGGTTAGGAGTAAATTTAAGGTTAGGTTTAGGTTTGGGAATAGGAATGGGGTGATGTTTAGGGTTAGGGTTAAGGTTAGCAATAGGGTTAGGGTTAGGTTTATGGTTAGGATTATGTTTACATTTAGGTTTAAGAATAGGCTTAGTGTTAGGTTTAGGTTTAGGGTTAGTGATACCGTTACAATTAAGGTTAAGGGTTAGGATTAAGGATAAGGATAGGTTTTGGATTAGTTATAGGGTTAGGGATACTCTTTGGATTATGTTTAGGGTTAGGGTTAGGTTTAGGTTTACTGTTAGTGTTAGAGTTAGGGATAGGGCTCAGGTTAGTGTTAGGTTTAGGGTTAGGATTAAGGATAAGGGTATGGTAATTGTTAGAGTTCACGGTTAGGGGTATGGATAAGGATAGGTTTAGGTTTAGGGTTAGGGTAGGTTTAGGGTTAGTGATATGGTTCAGGTATATGTTAGGTTAGGATTAAGGGTAAGATTAAGGTTAGGGTTAGGGTTAGTGTTAGATTTGGGGATAGGGATATGGTGATGGTTAGGGTTAGGGTTAATGTTGGGAATAGGGTAGGCTTAGGGTTAGGGTTAGGTTTAGGATTAGGGTTACATTTAGGGTTAGGAATAGGCTTAGTGTTAGGTTTAGGTTTAGGGTTTGTGATAGCATCACAATTATGGTTAAGTGCTATGATTAGGCTTAGTGACAGGGTTAGGGTTAGGGTTAGGGTTAGGTTTAGGGTTAGGATTAGGTTTACGTTTAGGGTCAGGTTAAATGTTAGGGTTATGGTTAGGTACAGTTTATGTGTTAGGGTTAGGATTACTGATAGGGTTAGGATTAGGCTTACGAAAAGGGTAATTTTAGGGGTACGTTTAGGGTTAAGGTTAGGATGAGTGGTAGGATTATGGTTAGGCTTAAGTACACTTTTAAACTTAGTGTCAGGGTTAGAGTAAGGGTTAGGGTTTGTGTTAGATTAGGACAAGTGTTAGGGCTAAGTCTTAGAGTTAGTGTTAGGGTTAGGGATAGGTTTATATTTATGGTTAAGTTAGGCTTAGGGACAGGGTTAGGTTTAGGAATAGGGCTAGGTTTAGGTTTAAGATTAGGGTTAGCGTTAGGGTTAGGGTGAGGGTGAGGGTTAGGGTTAGGGTTTGGATTAGGTTAGGAATTTACTGTAGTGGAAACGAATGAACAGTAGCACTTCTCATTTCATAAAGGTCTTTTAGAGTTGGAACTACAAACACTCTGGCATCAATGTCAGGTTGCTTAAGGAAAATATGTCTCACATCAGTTTCTAAATGCTTGTTTTCCCATAGAAAGTATGGTGGGTTTAATGTTAGGTTGAAGTTTAGGTTTAGGGTTAGGGTTAGCTTTAGGTTTAGGGTTAAGGTTAGGGTTAGGGTTAGCTTTAGGTTTTGGTTAGGTTTAGGGTTAGGGTTAGGTTAGAGTTATGGTTAGGTTAGCATTAGGGTTAGGATGAGGGTTAGGTTTTGGGATAGCATTAGGGTTAGGGTTTGGTTTAGTGTTAGGGTTAGTGTTAGGGATAGGTGTAGTATTTCTAAGTTCACAAAGTTCTTTGTGAATTGTATGTAAAAAGACTGTGCAATCAATGTCAGTTCAGGTTGCTTAATAAAAATTTATGTCGCATCTGTATCTAAGTCATTGCACTCCTGTAGAAAACACATTAGTTCTCCCAATGTATTTGCTATGGTGAAAAGAAAGAATAGTAACATTTCGCATTTAGCACTGTTCTTTAAGAGTTGTATGTAAAAAGACTGTAGCATCGATGTCAGTCAGGTTGCTCAAGAAAAATATGTGTTGCTTCTGTATCAAAGTGCTTGCTCTTCAATAGAAATCAAAGAAGGGTTAGGGTTAGGGATAGGGTTAGATTTAGGGTTAGCATTAGGGTTAGGGTTTGGGTTAGTGTTAGGGTTCGGGTTATTGTTAGGTTCAGGGTTAGGGTGAGGGGTAGGGTTAGCGTTAGGTTTAGGGTTAGGTTTAGTGTCATAATTAGGTTAGGTTTACGGTTATGTTAGGGTTAGTGTTAGAATTAGGGTTAGTGTTAGCGTTAGGGTTAGGATTAAGGTTAGTGTTAGGTTAAGGGTTAGGAATAACATTAGGGTTAGGGTTAGGGTTAGGATTAGTGTTAGGTTAAGGGTTAGGTTGCGTGTTAGCCTTAGGCTTAAGTATTTATTGTAATTGAAATGAAAGAACAGCAGCATTTCTACTTTTACAAAGTTTTTTATGAATTGTTTGTAAAAAGATTGTGCAATGAATGTCAGTTCAGGTTGCTTAAGAAAAATATTTGTCCCCTCTATATCTAAGTGCTTGCTTTCCTGAACACAACCCAAAACTTGTCGCAAGGTATTTACTATAGTGGAAACGAAAGAACTGTTTCAATACACATTTAACCACGTTCTTTATGTGTTGTATGTAAAAGTGACTTGCCATCAATGTCAGTCAGGTTGCTGAAGAAAATATGTGTCACCTTTATATTTAAGTGCTTGTTTTCCTATAGAAAACACTCTACTTCCCGCATTGTATTTACTATATTGAAAATGAAAGAAGAGTACCTCTTGGCACTTAACCTTGTTCGTTATGAGTTGTATGTATCATCGAGTTGCCATCAATGTCAGTCAGTTTGCTTAAGAAAAATATGTGTTACATCAGTAACTATGCGCTTCCTTTGCTGTAGAAAAAGGAGTAGTTCTCGAAATCTATTTCCTATAGTGAAACAGGAAGAACAGTAGCGTTTCGTGTTTACCACATTCTTTATGAGTTGTATGTAAAAGTGACTTGCTATCAATGTCAGTCAGGTTCCTTAAGAAAAACATGTGTTGCTTCAGTAACTAAGTGCTGGCTTTCCTGTAGAAAGCACAGTACTTCTCACAATGTTTATACTATAGTGAAAAGGAAAGAACAACAGCATTTCGCATTTAACCATGTTCTTTATGATTTGTACGTAAATGCGACTTGCCATCTTTATCACTCAGGTTGCTTAAGAAAAATATGTGTCTCCTCTGTGTGTAAGTGCTTGCTCTACAGTAGAAAACATAATGCTTCTTGCAATGTATTTACTATAGTGAAAACGAAAGAACAGTAGCTTTACACATTTACCCATGTTCTTTATGTGTTGTAAAAGGGACTTTACATCAATGACAATCAGGTTGCTTAAAAAAAATATGTCACATGAGTAAAAAAGTTCTTGCTTTCCTGTAGAATGTGCAGTATTTCTAGGAATGTATTTCCTATAGTGAAAACAAAAGAAGAGTAGCAGTTTGCATTTAACCACGTTCTCTATTAGTTGTATGTAAAAGAGACTTTCCATCAAAGTCAGTCAGGTTGCTTTAGAAAAATATGTGTTGCATCTCTATCTAAATGATGCTTTCCTGTAAAAAGCACAGTACTTCTCGCAATGTATTTACTATAGTGAAAACGAATGAACGGTAGCATTTCGCATTTAACCACGTTCCTTATGAGTTGTATGTAAAAGGGACTTGCCATCAATGTCAGTCAGGTTGTTTTAGAAAAATATGTGTTGCATCTGTATCTAAGTCCTTGTATCCTGTAGAAAGAACAGTATTTCTTGCAATGTATTTACTATAGAGAAAACGAAAGAACAGCAGCATTTTGCATTTAACCACGTTCCTAATGAGTTGTATGCAAAAGGGACTTGCAATCAATGACAGTCAGGTGCCATAAGGAAAATATGTGTCGCATCTGAATCTACGTGATGCTTTCATGTAGAAAACACAGTACTTTTTGCAATGATTTCCTATAGTGAAAATGAATGAACAGTAGTATTGATCATTTAACCACGTTCCTTATGAGTTGTATGCAAAAGGGTCATGCTCTCAATGCCGGCCAGGTTGCTTTAGAAAAATACGGGTGGCATCTGTATCTAAGTGCGTGCATCCTGTGGAAAGAACAGTACATCTCGCAATGTATTTACTATAGTTAAAACGAATGAACAGTAGCATTTTGCATGTAACCATGTTCCTAATGGGTTATATGTAAAAGGGACTTTCCACCAATGTCAGTCAGGTTTCCTAAGAAAAATATGTGTTGTATCTGTGTCTAAGTGCATGCTTTCCTGTAGACAACACAGCACTTCTTGCAATTTATCTAGTATAGTGAAAAAGAATGAAAAGTAGCATTTCTCATGTAACCAAGTTCCTTATGTGTTGTATGTAAAAGGGACCTGCTATCAATGTCAGTCAGGTTGCTTTAGAAAAATATGTGTCGCATCTGTATCTAAGTGCTTGCACTCCTGTAGAAAACATATTAGTTTTCCTGATGTATTTGCTATGGTGAAAATGAAAGAACAGTAACATTTCTCATCTAACAATGTTCTTTAGGAGTTTTATACTAAAGGACTGTGGCATCGATGTCAGGTTGCTGAAGAAAAATATGAGTTGCTTCTCTATCTAAGTTCTTGCTCCTCCATAGAAATCACAGAAGATTTTGAATTAGGGTTAGAGTTAGGGTGAGTGTTAGGGTTAGGGTAAGGGTTAGGGTTAGGATTAGGGTTAGGGTTAGGGTTAGGGTTAGGGTTAGGGTTAGTGTTAGGGTTAAGGATAGGTATTGACTGTAGTTAAAACAAAAGAACAGTAGCATTTCTCATTTCACAAAGTTCTTTATGAATTGTATGTTAAAAGATTGTGCATTCAATGTCAGCTCAGCTTGCTTAATAATAATATATGTCGAATCTGTATCAAAGTGTGTGCTCTCCTGTAGAAAACACAATATTTTTACCAATGTATTTACAGTGGTGAAAACAAAAGAACGGTAACATTTCGCATTCAACAATTTTCTTTATAAATTGTGTGTAAAAGAACTCTGGCATCAATATCAGTCAGGATGCTTAAGAAAAATATTTGTCACATCTGTTACTAAGTGCTTGCTTTCCCATAGAAAGCACACTATCTTTAGGGTTAGTGTTAGGGTTAGGGTTAGCGATAGGGTTAGGGTTAGGATTAGGGTTAAGGTTAGGGTTGGGTTCAGGTTAGGGTTAAGGTTATGGTTATGGTTAGGGTTAGGGTTAGGGTTAGCATTAGGGTTAGGGTTAGAGTTAGGAATAGGTTATGGTTAGGTTAGGGTTAGCATTGGGGTTAGAGTTAAGGTTAGGGTTAGGGTTAGGTTCAGGTTAGGGTTAGGGTTAGGATTCTGGTTAGGGTTAGAATTAGGGTTAGTGTTAGGGTTTAGGTTAGATTTAGCGTTCAGGTTAGGGTTAGGCTTAGAGCTAGGATTAGGGTTACTGTTAGGGTTCAGGATAGGTATTTACTGTAGTTAAAATGAAATAGCAGTACCATTTATAATTTCACATAGGTCTTTAGGAGTTGTATGTAAAAGGACTGTGGCATCAATGTCAGTCAGGTTTCTTAAGAATAGTGTATGTCACATTTGTTACTAAGTACTTGCTTTCCCATAGAAAGCACTGTAGGGTTAGGGTTAGGGTTAGGGTTATCATAGGTGTTAGAGTTAACGTTAGGTTAAGGGTTAAGTTTAGGGTTAGGAATAGGTTACAGTTAGGGTTAGGGTTAGGGTTAGGGTTAGAGTTAGTGTTAGTGTTAGGTTTAGGGTTAGGTTTAGGTTTAGGTATTTACTGGAGTTAAAATGAGTGAACAGTAGCTTTCACATTTCACAAAGTTCTTTATGAGTTGTATGTAAAAGGATTGTGCCATCAATGTCAGTCAGTTTGCTTAAGAGAAACCTGTGTCACATCTGTTTTTAATTGCTTGCTTTCCCATAGAAAACAAAGTAGGTTTAGGGTTAGGGTTAAGGTTAGTGTTTGGGTTAGTATTACATTTACTGTTAACGATAGGTTTAAGGTTAGGTTCTGGTTAGTGTTAGGGTTAGGTTTAGGTTTAGGGTTAGGGTTAGGGTTAGGGTTAGGGTTAGTTTTAGGGTTAGGGTTAGGGATAGGAATAGATTATGGTTAAGGTTAGGGTTAGTGTTATGGTTAGGTATTTACTGGAGTTAAAATGAATGAACAGTAGCATTTCTCATTTCACAAAGTTCTTTATGAGTTGTATGTAAAAGGATTGCACCATCAATGTCAATTCAGGTTGTTTAAGAAACATAAGTGTCGAATCTGTATCTAGGTGCTAGCTTTCCTGTAAGAAACACTGTAGTTCTAACTACGTATTTAATATAGTGAAAATGAAAGAACTGTAGTAACATTTTGAATTTAACAATGTTCTTCATGAGTTGTATGTAAAAGGACTGTGGCATCAATATCAGTCAGGTTGCTTAAGAAAAACATGTGTTGCATCTGTTTCTAAGTGCTTGCTTTCCCACAGAAAGCAAAGTAGGCTTAGGCTTGGGGTTATTGTAATTGTTTTGCTTAGGATAGGTTTAGTGTTAGTGTTAGGGTTAGGGTTAGTCTTGGGTTAGAGTTGTGTTAGTATTAGGGTTAGGGTTAGGGTTAGGTATAGGGTTAGGGTTTGGGTCAGGATTAGCATTAAGGAAAGATTTAGGGTAAGGTTTAGGGATAGGTATTTACTGTAGTTAAAACTAAAGAAGAGTATCATTTATCATTTCACAAATTTCTTTATAATTTGTATGTAAATGGACTGTGGGATCAATGTCAGTCAGGTTGATTAAGAAAAATATGTGTCATATCTGTTTGTAAGTGCTTGCTTTCCCACAGAAAGCACAGTAGGTTTAGGTTGAGGGTTCGGGTTAGGTTTAGAGTTAGCTTTAGTGTTAGCATTAGGGTTAGGGTTGGGGTTAGGGTTATGATTATATTAGGTCAGGGGTAGTGTTAGGGTTAGGGTTAAGGTGAGGTTTAGTTTTAGGATTAGGTTTAGGTACAGGTATTTACTGTAGTGAAAAAGAACGAACAGTAGCATTTCTCATTTCACAAAGGTCTTTATGAGTTGTAAAAGGACTCTGGCATCAATGTCAGTCAGGTTGCTGAAGGAAAATATGTGTCACATCTGTTTCTAAGTGCTTGCTTTCCCATAGAAAGCACGGTAGTTTTAGGGTTAGGGTTAGGGTTGGGGTGAGGGTGAGGGTTAGGGGTAGCATTAGGTATAGGGTTAGGGTTAGTTTTAGTATTAGGTTAGGGTTATGGTTAGGTTAGGGTTAGGTTTAGGGTTAGGGTTATGGTGAGGGTTAGGATTAGCGTTACATACAGGGTTATGTTATGTGCAGGGTTAGGTTGAAGTATTTATTGTAGTTAAAATGAAAGAACAGAACATTTCTAATTTCGTAAACTTTTTTATGAATTGCATGTAAAAAATTGTGTAATCAATGTCAGTTCAGGTTGCTTAATAAAAATATATGTCGCATCTGTATCTAAGTACTTGCTCTCCTGTAGAAAACCCAATAGATCTCCCAATGTGTTTATTATGGTGAAAACAAAAGAACAGTAACATTTCACATTTAACTATTCTTTAAGAGTTGTATTTAAAAGGACTGTGGCATCAATGTCAGTCAGGCTGCTCAAGAAAAAAATGTGTCGCTTCTCTATCAAAGTCCTTGCTCTCTCATAGATATCACAGAAGTTTCAGGGTTAGGGCTAGGGTTAGAGTTAGGGTTAGGGTTAGGGATAGGTATTTACTGTAGCTAAAATGAAGGCACAGTAGCATTTCTCATTTCTCAAATGTCTTTATGAGTTGTATGTAAAAGAACTATGGCATCAATGTCAGTCAGGATGCTTAAGAAAAATATGTGTTACATCTGTTACTAAGTGCTTGCTTTCCCATAGAAAGCACAGTAGGTTTAGTGTTAGGGTTAAAGTTAGAGTTAGGATTAGGTTAGTGTTATTGTTAAAGTTAGAGTTAGCGTCAGGGTTATGGTTAATGTTAGAGTTCGGGTTAGGGTTAGGTTCAGGTTAGGTTTAGGGTTAGGGTTATGTTTAGGGTTAGAGTTGGTGTTACAGTTATGGTTAAGCTTAGGGTTAGGGTTAGGGTTAGGTTCAGGTTGGGATTAGGGTTAGGGTTGTGGTGAGGGTTAGCGTTAGGATTAGGTTTATGGTTAGGGTTTTGGTTAGTGGTAGCTTTTGGGTTTGGGATGGGGTTAGGGTTAGCATTATGGTTAGGGTTATGGTTATGGTTAGGGATAAGTATTTACAGTAGTTAAAAGGAAAGAACAGAATCATTTCTCATTTCACATAGGACTTTAGGAGTTGCATGTAAAAGGACTGTGGCATCAATGTCGGTCAGGTTCCTTAAAAATAATGTATTTCCTTTTTGTTACTAATTGTTTTCTTTCCCATAGAAAGCACAGTAGGTTTAGGGTTAGGATTAGGGTTAGCGTTAGGGTTAGAGTTTGCAATAGGTTAGGGTTAGGGTTAGGTGTTTACTGGAGTTAAAACGAATGAATAGTAGCATTTCTCATTTCACAAAGTTCTTTATGAGTTGTGTGTAAAAGGATTTTGCCATCAATGTCAGTTCAGGTTGCGTAAGAAAAATATGTGTCGAATCTGTATCTAGGTGCTTGCTTTACTGTAGAAAACATAGCAGTTCTCACAATGTATTTAATACAGTGAAAACGAAAGAACAGCAACATTTCGCATTTAACAATGTTTTTCTTGATTTGTATGTAACAGGACTGTGGCATCAATGTCAGTCAGGTTGCTTAAGAAAAACCTTTGTCGCATCTGTTTCTAAGTGCTTGCTTTCCCATAGAAAGCAAAGTAGGTTTAGGGATAGCATTATGGTTAGTGTTTGGGTTAGGATTAAGTTTCGTGTTAGCGTTAGGATTAGGGTTAGGGTTGGGTAAGTGTTAGGGTAAGGGTTAGGGTTAGGGTTAGTTTTAGGATAAGGGTTTGGGATAGTGTTAGCGTTTAGGAAAGGGTTAGGATTAGGGTTAGGGATTGGTATTTACTGTAGTTAAAATGAAAGAAGAGTAGCATTTTTCAGGTCACAAAGGTCTTTATGATTTTTATGCAAAAGGACTGTATGATCAATATCAGTCTGGTTGCTTAGGAAAAATACGTGTCACATCTGTTTCTAAGTGCTTGATTTCCCATAGAAAGCACAGTAGGTTTAGGTTTAGGGTTAGGGTTAGGTTTAGGGTTAGGTTTAGGGTTAGCGTTAGGGTTAGGCTCAGGGCTAGGATTAGGTTAGGGTTAGAGTTAGGGTTAGCGTTAGGGTTAGGGTTAGGGTTAGGATTAGGTTTAGGGATAGGTATTTACTGTAGTGAAAACGAATGAACAGTATCATTTCTCATTCATAAAGGTCTTTATGAGTTCTATGTAAAAGAATTGTGTCATCAATGTCAGTCAGGTTGCTTAAGAAAAATATGTGTCGCCTCTCTTAGAAAATACAGTATTTCTACCAGTGTTTACTACAGTGAAAACGAAAAAGCAGAAGCATTTCTCATTTCATAAAGGTCTTTATGAGTTGTATGTAAAAGGACTGTGGCATCAATGTCAGTCAGCTTCCTTAAGAAAAATATGTGTCACATCTGTTTCTAAGTGCTTGCTTTCCCACAGAAAGTACGGTAGCTTTAGGATTAGGTTTAGGGTTAGGGTGAGGGTTAGGGTTAGTTTTAGGTTAAGGGCTAGGGTTAGGGATAGGGTTAGGATTAGGTTAGAGTTAGGGTTAGGGTTAGGGTTAGGGTTAGCATTATGGTTATGGTTAGGGTTAGGGTTAGTGTTAGGGTTAGGGTTATTGTTAGCATTAGGATTAGGTTATGGTTAGGTTAGAGTTATCGTCAGGTTAGGGTTATCGTTAGGTTTAGGGTTAAGTTTAGTGTTAGGGTTAGGTTCAGGTTAGGGTTAGGGCTAGGGTTATGGTTATGGTTAGCATTAGGGTTAGGGTTAGCGTTTGGGTTAGGGTCAGCATTAGGGTTAGGGTTAGGCTTAGGGTTATGTTTAGGGATAGGTATTTACTATAGATAAAATGAAATAACGGTACCATTTCTCATTTCACATAGGTTTTTAGGAGTTGTATGTTAAAGGACTGTGGCATCAATGTCAGTCAGGTTGCTTAAGAACAATGTATGTCACATTTGTTACTAAATGATTGCTTTCCCATAGAAAGCACAGTAGGGTTGTGGTTAGGGTTAGGGTTATGGTTATGGTTAGGGTTATTGTTAGTATTAGGGTTAACCTTAGGTTTAGGTTTAGGGTTAGTTTCAGGTTAGGGTTAGGGTTATGGTTAGTTTACCATTAGGTTACCATTAGGGTTAGGGTTAGGGTTTTATCAGGGTTATCATTTGGATTAGGGTTGTGGTTACGGTTATGGTTATATTTACTGTTAAGGTTACCGTTAGGGATAGGAATTTATTGTAGTTAAAATGAAAGAACAGTACCATTTCTCATTTCACATAAGTCTTTATGAGTTGTATGTAGAAGGACTGTGGCATCAATGTCAGTGAGGTTGCTTAAGAATAATGTATGTCACATTTGTTACTAAGTGCTTTCTTTCCTATTGAAAGGCAAGTAGGGTTAGGGTTAGGGTTAGGTTTAGGCTAAGGGTTAAGGTTAGGTTTAGGAATAGATTAGGGTTAGGGTTAGGGTTAGTGTTACGGTTAGATATTTACTAGACTTAAAACGAATGAACAGTAGCATTTCTCATTTCACACAGTTCTTTATGAGCTCTATGTAAAAGGATTGTGCCATCAATGTCAGTTCATTTTGTTTAAGAAAAATATCTGTCGAATCTGTATCTAGGTGCTTGCTTTCCTGTAGAAAACACAGTAGTTCTCACAACGTATTTAATATAGTGAAATGAAAGAACAGTAATATTTCGCTTTTAACAATATTCTCCATGAGTTGTATGTAAAAGGACTGTGGCATCAATGTCAGTCAGGTTGCTTAAGAAAAACATGTATTGTATCTGTTTCTAAGTGCTTGCTTTCCCATAGAAAGCAAAGTAGGTTTAGGCTTAGGGTCATTGTTAGTGTTTCGGTTAGGATTAGGTTTAGGGTTAATGTTAGGGTTAAGGTTAGTGTTGGGTTAGGGTTAGGGTTAGTTTTAGGGTTAGGCTTAGGGTTAGGGTTTGGGTCAGGTTTAGCCTTAGGGAAAGGTTTAGGGATAGGTTTAGGGATAGGTATTTGCTATAGTTAAAATGAAAGAAGAGTAGCATTTATCATTTTACAAACGTCTTTATGACTTGTATATAAATGGACTGTGTGATCAGTGTCAGTCAGGTTGCTTAATAAAAATATGTGTAAAATCTCTTTTTAAGTGATTGCTTTCCCACAGAAAGCACAGTAGGTTTAGGTTTAGGGTTCAGGTTAGGCTTAGGGTTAGGTTTAGGGTTAGCATTAGGGTTAGGGTTGGGGTTAGGGTTAGGATTAGATTAGGTTAGGGTTAGCATTAGGTTTAGGGTTAGGGTTAGTTTTAGGATTAGGTTTAGTGATAGGTATTTACTGTAGTGAAAAAGAATGAACAGTAGCATTTCTCATTTCATAAAGGTCTTTATAAGTTGTATTTAAAAGGACTGTGGCATCACTGTCAGGTTGCTTAAGAAAAATATGTGTCACATCTGTTTCTAAGTGCTTGCTTTCCCATAGAAAGCACAGTAGGTTTAGGTTTAGGGTTCAGGTTAGGTTTAGGGTTAGGTTTAGGGTTAGGGTGAGGGTTAGGCTTAGCATTAGGTATAGGATTAGGGTTAGTATTAGGTTAGGGTTACGGTTAGGTTAGGGTTAGGTTAAGGGTTAGGGTTAGGGTTAGCATTAAGGATAGGGTTAGTTTAAGGGTTAGGGTTAGGGATAGCATTAGGGTTGGGGTTAGGTTTAGGATTAGCATTAGTTTCAGGGTTAGGTTACATGCTAGGGTTAGGCTTAAGTATTTATTGTAGTTAAAATGAAAGAACAGAACATTTCTAATTTCACAAAGTTCTTTACGAATTGTATTTAAAAAGATTGTGCAATCAATGTTAGTTCAGCTTGCTTAATAAAAATATATGTTGCATCTGTAGCTAAGTACTTGCTCTCCTGTAGAAAATACAATAGTTCTCCCAATGTATTTACTATGGTGAAATCGTAAGAAAAGTAACATTTCGCATTTAACTATATTCTTTAAGAGTTGTATTTAAAAGGACTGTCACATCAATGTCAGCCACGTTGCTCAAGAAAAATATGAGTCACTTCTCTATCTAAGTGGTTTCTCTCCCATAGAAATCACAGAAGGTTTAGGGTTAGGTTTAAGGTTAGATTTAGCGTTAGGGATAGGGATAGGTATTAACTGTAGCTAAAATGAAAGTACAGTAGCATTTCTCATTTCACAAAGGTCTTTATGAGTTGTATGTAAAAGAACTGTGGCATCACTGTCAGCCAGGATGCTTAAGAAAATATATGTGTCACATCTGTTTCTAAGTGCTTGCTTCCCCATAGAAACACACTATGTTCAGGGTTAATGTTAGGGTTAGGGTTAGCGATAGGGTTAGAATTAGGATTACAGTTAGAGTTAGGATTAGGTTAGGGTTAGGGTTTAGGTTAGAGTTAGTGTTAGGGTTAGGGTTAGCTTTAGTGTTAGCGTTACGGTTACCGTTAGGGTTAGGGTTAAGAACAGGTTAGGGTAAGGGTTAGGGTCAGCGTTAGTGTTAGAGTTTGTGTTAGGTTAGGGTTAGGATTAGGGTTAGATGTTTATTGGAGTTAAAACGAATGAATAGTAGCATTTCTCATTTCACAAAATTCTTTATGAGTTGTGTGTAAAAGGATTTTGCCATCAATGTCAGTTCAGATTGTTTAAGAAAAATATGTGTTGAATCTGTATCTAGGTGCTTTCTTTCATGTAGAAAACATAGCAGATCTCACAATGTATTTAATATAGTGAAAACGAAAGAACAGTAACATTTGGCATTTAACAATGTTCTTTATGAGTTGTATGTAAAAGGACTGTGGTGTCAATATCAGTCAGGTTGCTTAAGAATAATTTTTGTCACATTTCTTACTAAGTCCTTGCCTTCCCATAGAAAGCACAGTGGGGTTAGGGATGGGGTTAGGGTTAGGGCTATGATTAGGGTTAGGGTTAGGGTTAGCCTTAGGGTTCGGGGTAGTGTTAGGGTTAAGAATAGGTTAGGATTAGGGTAAGGGTTAGGGTTAGGGTTAGAGTTAGTGTTAGGGTTATGGTTAGGTTTAGGTGTAAGTTTAGGTATTTAGTGGAGTTTAAACGAATGAACCGTAGCATTTCTCATTTTACAAAGTTATTTATGAGTTGTATGTAAAAGGATTGTGCCATCAATGTCAGTCAGGTTTCTTAAGAAAAACATGCGTTGCATCTGTTTCTAAGTGCTTGCTTTCCCATAGAAAGCAAAGTAGTTTCAGGTTTAGGTTTAGGGTTAGGGTTGGTTTAGGGTTAGTGTTAGGGTTAGGGGTGGAGTTAGGATTAGGGTTATGGTTAGGGTTAGGGATAGGGTTAGGTTTAGGGTTAAGATTAGGTTTAGGGATAGGTATTTATTGCAGTGAAAATGAACGAACAGTAGCATTTCTCATTTCATAAAGGTGTTTATGAGTTGTAGGTAAAAGGACTGTGACATCCGTGTTAGTCAGGTTGCTTAAGAAAAATATGTGTCGCATCAGAATTTAAGTGCTTGCTTTCCTGTAGGAAACACAGTATATCTCGCAAAGTATTTACTGTAGTTAAAACGAAAGAATATTAGCACATTGCATTTAGCCACATTCTTTATGAAATTTATGTAAAAGGGACTTACTATAAATGTCAGTCAGATAGCTTAAGAATAGTATGTATCACCTCTCTTTCTAAGTGCTTGCTTTCTTGTAGAATACACAGTACTTCTTCCAATGTATTTATTATAGTGAAAACGAAAGGACAGTAGCATTTCTCATTTTATTAAAGTCTTTATGAGTTGTATGGAAAAGAACTATGGCATCAATGTCAGGATGCTTAAGAAAATATGTGTCACATATGTTTCTATGGGCTTGTTTTCCCATTGAAAGCATGGTAGGTTTAGGGTTAGGTTTAGGATTAGGGTGAGGGTTAGGGTTAGCGTTATGTTTAGGGTTAGGGTTAAGGTTAAAATTAGGTTAGGTTTAGTGTTAAGTTAATGTTAGTGTTAGGGTTATGATTAGGGTTAGTGTTAGGGTTAGGGTTACGGTTAGGATTAGTGTTAGGGATAGCATTAGGGTTAGGGTTAGGGTTTGGTTTAGGGTTAGGGTTGGGTTAGTGTTAGGTTTAGGGTTAGGGTTAGGGTTTGGATTAGGGTTAGCATTAGGGAAAGGGTTACGATTAGGGTTAGAGATTGGTATTTAGTGCATTGAAAATGAAAGAAGAGTCGCATTTCTCATTTCACAAAAGTCTTTATGTTTTGTATGTAAAAGGACTGTGGGATCAATGTCAGTCAGGTAGCTTAAGAAAAATATGTGTCACATCTGTTTCTAAGTGCTTGCTTTCCCATAGAAAGAACAATAGGTTTAGGTTTAGGGTTAGGATTAAGTTTAGGGTTAGCGTTAGGTTTAGGGCTGGAGTTAGGGTTAGGATTAGGGTTAGGGTTGGTGTTGTTAGGGTTAGGGTTAGGGTTAAAGTTAGGATTAAGTTTAGGGATAGGTATTTACTGCAGTGAAAACGAAGGAACAGTATCATTTCTCATTTCATAATTGTTTTTATGAGTTATAGGTAAAAGGACTGTGGCATCAATGTCAGTCAGGTTATTTAAGAAAAATATGATTCACATCTGAATCTAAGTGCTTGCTTTCCTGTAGAAAACAGTACTTCTCGCAATGTATTTACTATAGTATAAAACGAAAGATCATTAACATTTTGCATTTAACCATGTTCATTGTGAGATGTATGAAAAATGGACTTGCCATAAATATAAGTCAGGTTGCTTAAGAAAAATATGTGTTGCCTCTGTATCTAAGTGCTTGCTTTCTCTTAGAAAACTCAGTATGTCTCACAATGTATTTTCTATCATGAAAACGAAAGAACAGTAGCATTTCTCATTTCATAAAGGTCTTCATGAGTTGTATGTAAAAGGACTGTGGCATCAATGTCAGTCAGGTTGCTTAAGAAAAATATGTGTGACATCTATTTATAAGTGCTTGCTTTCCCATAGAAAGCACGTTGTGTTTAGGGTTAGGTTTAATGTTAGGGCGAGAGTCAGGTTTAGCGTTAGGTTTAGGGTTAGGGTTAGGGTTCCAATTAGGTTAGGGTTAGGGTTAGGTTATGGTTAGGATTAGGTTTAGAGTTAGGTATAGGGATAGAACTAGGGTTAGCATTACTGTTAGGGTTAGGGATAGGGATAGGTATTTACTGTAGTTAAAAAGAAAGAACAGTAACGTATCTCATTTCACAGAGGTCTTTATGAGTTGTATGTAAAAGAACTGTGGAATCAATGTCAGTTAGGATGCTTAAAAAAATATGTGTCACATCTGTTACTAAGAGCTTTCTTTCCCATAGAAAGGACATTAGGTTTAGTGTTAGGGTTAGGGTTAACAATAAGTTTAGGGTTAGGCTTAGGGTTAGAGTTGGGATTAGGTTATGGTTAGGTTAGTGTTTGGGTTAGGGTTAGGGTTAAGTTAGAGTTAGGGTTAGGGTTAGGGTTAGGTATTTCGTGTAGTTAAAATGAAAGAACAGTACCATTTATCATTTCACATTGGTCTTTCTGAGCTGTATGTGAAAGGATTGTGCCATCAATGTCAATTCAGGGTAAGAAAAATATGTGTCGAATCTGTTTCTAAGTGCTTGCTTTCTGTAGAAAACACAGTAGTTCTCCCAATGTATTTAATACAGTGAAAACGAAAGAACAGTAACATTTCTCATTTCATAAAGTTTTTTATGAGTTGTATGTAAAAGGACTGTGGCATCAATGTCAGTGAGGTTGCTTAAGAAAAGAATGGGTCACATCTGTTTCAAAGTGCTTGCTTTCCCATTGAAAAGACCGTAGGTTAAAAGTTAGGTTTAGGGTTAAGGTGAGGGCTAGGTTTAGGATTAGGGATAGCATTAGGGTTATTGGTAGGGTTAGGATTAGTGTTAGGTTAGCATTAGATGGTGTGTTAACCTTAGGCTTAAGTATTTATGGTATTAAAACAAAAGAACAGTAGCATTTCTAATTTCACAAAATTCTTTTGGAGTTGGATGTAAAAAGATTGTGCAACCTTTGTCAATTCAGGTTGCTTAATAAAAATATATGTCGCATCTGTATCTAAGTGTTTTCTCTCCTTAGAAAACACAATAGTTCTCCAAATGTATTTACTATGGTGAAGACAAAAGAAGAGTAACATTTCGCATTTAACCATGTTCTTTAAGAGTTGTATTTTAAAGGACTGTGGCATCAATGTCAGTCAGGATGCTTAAGAAAAATATTTGTCACATCTGTTACTAAGTGCTTGCTTTCCCATAGAAAGCACAGTAGGTTTAGGGTTAGTGTTACGGTTAGGGTTAGCAATAGGGTTAGGCTTAGGGTTAGGGTTAGAGTTAGTATTAGGTTAGGGTTAACATTAGGTTTAAGTTTAGGGCTAAGGTTAGGGTTATGGTTAGCATTAGGGTTATGATTAGCATTTGGGTTAGGGTTAGCGTTCAGATTAGGGTTAGGGTTAGAGCTAGGATTAGGGTTAAGATTAGGTTTAGGGATAGGTATTTACTGTAGTTAAAACGAAATAACAGTACCATTTCTCATTTAACATAGGTCTTTAGGAGTTGTACGTAACAGGACTGTGGCATCAATGTCATTCAGGTTGCTTAAAAATAATGTATGTCACATTTGTTACTAAGAGCTTGCTTTCCCATAGAAAGCACAGTAGGGTTAGGGTTAAGGTTAGGTTTAGGGTTAGTGTTAGGTTTAGCGTTAGTGTTATGGTTAGGAATAGGTCAGAGTTAGGTTTTGGTTTAGGGTTAGGGTTAGGGTTAGGGTTAGATTTAGCTTCAGGGCTAGGGTTAGATTTAGGTTTAGGTATTTACTGGAGTTAAAACAAATGATGAGTAGCATTTCTCATGTAACAAATTTCTTTATGAGTTGTATGTAAAAGGATTGTGCTATCAATATCAGTCAGGTTGCTTAAGAAAAACATGTGTTGAATCTGTTTCTAAATGCTTGCTTTCCCATAGAAAGCATAGTAGGTTTAGGGATAGAGTTAGGGTTAGTGTTTAGATTAGGATTACATTTAGTGTTAGTTTTAGGGTTAGGGTTAGGGTTAGGGTTAAGGTTAGGGTTAGGGTTAGGATTATCATTAGGGTTAGGGTTAGGAATAGGTTAGGGTTAGGGTTAGGGTTAGGGTTAGAGTTAGCTTGAGGGTTTGGTTTAGGGTTAATTATTTACTGGAGTTAAAACAATGAACAGTAGCATTTCTCATTTCACAAATTTCTTTATGAGTTGTATTTATAAGGATTATGCCATCATTGTCAGTCAAGTTGCTTAAGAATAACATGTGTCGCATCTGTTCCTAAGGGATTGTTTTCCTGTAGAAAACACAGCACTTCTCGCAATGTATTTACTAAAGTTAAAATGAAAGAGCATTTGCATTTTGCATTTAATCACGTTCTTTATTAGATGTATGTAAAAGGGACGTTCCATCAATGTCAGTCAGGTTGCTTAGAAAATCATGTGTCACATCTGTTTCTAAGTGCTTGCTTTCTCGTAGAAAACACCGTAGGTTTGGGTTAGTTTTAGGGTTAGGGTGAGGGATCGTTTTAGTGTTATGTTTAGGGATAGGGTTGAGGTTAGGTTTAGAGTTAGGACTAGGTCAGGGTTACGGGTAGGTTACGGTTATGGTTAAGGTTAGGGTTAGGATTAGGGTTAGCATTAGGGTTAAGGTTAGGGTTAAGATTAAGGTTAGGTTTAGGGATAGAATTAGCGTTAGGGTTAGGGTTAGCGTTAGGTTTATGGTTACGTTACATGTTAGGCTTAGGCTTAAGTATTTATTGTAGTTAAAACTAAAGAACAGCATCATTCCTAATTTCACAACGTTCTTTAGGAACTGTATGTAAAAAGTTTGTGCAGTAAATGTCAGTTCAGCTTTCTTAATAAAAATATATATTGCATCTGTATCTAAGTGCTTTCTCTCCTGTAGAAAACACAATAGTTATCCCAATGTTTTTACTATGGTGAAAACAAAAGAACAGTAACATTTTGCATCTAACAATGTACTTTATGAGTTGGGTATAAATGAACTGTGGCATCAATTTCAGTCAGGATGCTTAAGAAAAATATTTGTCACATCTGTTTCAAAGTGCTCACTTTCCCATAGAAAGCACAGTAGGTTTAGGGTTAGTGTTAGCGATAGGATTCGGGTTATTGTTAGGTTTCTAGTTAGGATTAGGTTAAGGTTAGGGTTAGGGCTAGCATTAGGGTCAGGGTTAAGCTTAGGGTTAGGGTTAGGTTCTGGTTAGGGTTAGTGTGAGAGTTAGGGTTATGGTTACGGTTAGCATTAGGGTTAGGTTTAGGGTTTGGGTTAGGGTTAGAGGTCAGGTTAGGGTTAGGGTTAGCGCTAGGATGAGGGTTAGGGTCAGCGTTAGGGTAACGTATAGGGTTAGGTTTAACGTTAGTTTTAGGGATAGCATTAGTGTTAGGGTTAGGGTTAGGATTAGCATTACGTTTAGTTTTAGGTTACGTGTTAGCTTAGTCTTAAGTATTAATTGAAGTTAAAACGAAAGAAGAGCATCATTTCTAATTTCACAAAGTTCTTTATGAATTGTATGTAAAAAGATTGTGCAATCAACGTCAGTTCAGCTTGCTTGATAAAAATATGTGTCGTATCTGTAACAAAGTTCTTGCTCCTCTGTAGAAAACACAGTAGTTCTCACATGTAATTACTTTGGTGAAAATGAAAGAACAGTAACATTTCACATTTAAAAATGTTCTTTAAGAGTTCTGTGTAAAAGGACTGTGGCATCAATGTCAGTCAGGTTGCTCAAGAAAAATATGTCGCTTCTCTATCTAAGTGTTTTCTCTCCCATATAAATCTCAGAATGTTTAGGGTTAGGGTTAGGTTTAGAGTTAGGGCTCATGTTAGGGTAAGGGTTAGGGTTAGAGTTAGCATTATGGTTAGGGTTAGGGTTAGGGTTAGTGTTAGGGTTAGCTTTATTGTTAGGGTTAGGGTTAGGAATCGGTTAGGGTTAGGGTTAGGCTTAGGCTTAGGTATTTCTTTGAGTTGTATATAAAAGGATTGTGCCATCAGTGTCAGTAAGGTTGCTTTAGAATAACATATGTCGCATCTGTTTTTCAATGTTTGCTTTCCCATTGAAAGCAACGTATGTTTAGGGTTAGGGTTAGGGTTAGTGTTTGGGTTAGGATTAGGTTTACTGTTAGCGTTAGGTTTAGTGTTATTTTAAGGTTAGTGTTAGTTTTAGGGTTAGGGTTTGGGTTATGGTTTGGATTAGGGTTAGCGTTAGGGAAAAGGTTAGGTTTAGGGTTAGGGATTGGTATTTACTGTAGTTAAAATGAAAGAAGTGTCATAGTTCTCATTTCACAAGGTCTTTATGATTTGTGTGTAAAAGGACTTTGGGTCAATATCAGTCAGGTTACTTAAGAAAAATATGTGTCACATCTGTTTCTAAGTGTTTGTTTTCCCATAGAAAGCAGAGTAGGTTTAAGTTTAGGATTAGCATTAGGCTTAGGCTCAGGGTTATGAATAGGTTAGGATTAGGGTTAGGGTTAGCTTTAACGTTAGGGTTAGGGATAGGCTTAGGGTTAGGGTTAGGATTAGGTTTAGGGATAGGTATTTACCGTAGTGAAAATAAAAGAATGGTAGCATTTCTCATTTCATAAAGGTCTTCATGAGTTGTATGTACAAGGACTGTGGCATCAATGTCAGTCACGTTGTTTAAGAAAAAAATGTGTCGCATGTGAATCTAAGTGCTTCCTTTCCTGTTGCAAACACAGTACTTCTTGCAATGTGTTTACTATAGTTAAAACGGATGAACATTAGCATTTTGCATTTAACCATGTTCTTTATGAGATGTATGTCAAAGGCACTCGCCATCAATATCAGTCATGTTGCTTAAGAAAAATATGTGTCGCTTCTGTATCTAAGTGCTTGCTTTCTTGTAGATAACTCAATACTTCTCACAATGTATTTGCAACAGGGAAAATGAAAGAAGAGCAGCATTTCTCATTTCATAAAGGTCTTTATAAGTTGCATGTAAAATGACTGTGGCATCAATGTCAATCATTTGCTTCAGAAAAATATGTGTCACGTCTGTTTCTAAGTGCTTGTTTTCCCATAGAAATCGCTGTAGGTTTAGGGTTAGGTTTAGGGTTAGGGTGGGGGTTTGTGTTAGTGTTTGGTTTAGGGTTAGGATTAGGTCAGGGTTACAGTCAGGTTAGGGTTAGGATTATGGTTAGGGTTAGGATTAAGGTTAGTGTCAGGGTTAAGGTTAAGTTTAGGGTTAGGGAAAGAATTAGCGTTAGGGTTATGGTTAGTGTTAGCCTTAGGGTTACGTTTAGGTTACGTGTTAGGCTTAGGCTTAAGTATTTATTGTAGTTAAAATGAAAGAACAGCAGCATTTCTAATTTCACAAAGTTCTTTATGAATTGCATGTAAAAAGACTGTGCAATCATTGTCAGCTCAAGTTGCTTAATAAAAATATATGTCGCGTCTGTATCTAAGTACTTGCTCTCCTGTAGAAAATGCAATAGTTCTCCCTATGTATTTACTATGGTGAAAACGAAAGAACATTAGCATTTTGCATTTAACCACGTTCTTTATGAGATGTATGCAAAAGGGACTTGCCATCAATGTCAGTCAGGTTGATTAATAAAAATATGTGTCGTCTCCATATCTAAGTGCTTGCTTTCTTGTAGAAAACACAGTACTTCTCACAATGTATTTAGTATAATTAAAATAAAAGAACAGTAACATTTCTCATTTCATAAAGGTCTTTATGAGTTGTATGTAAAAGGACTGTGGCATCAATGTCTGTCAGGTTGCTTAAGAAAAATTTGTGTAACATCTGTTTCTAAGTTCTTCATTTCCCATAGAAATAATGGTAGGTTTAGGGTTAGTGTGTGGGTTAGGGTTAGGGTTAGGGATAGCATTAGGGTTATGGTTAGGGTAGGATTAGCTTTAGGTTCAGGCTTATGTTATGTGTTAGGCTTAGCCTTAAGTATTTATTCGAGTTAAAACGAAAGAACAGTAGCATGTCTAATTTCACAAAATTCTTTATGAACTTTATGTAAAAAGATTGTGCAATCATTGGCAATTCAGGTTGCTTAACAAAAAAATATATGTCACATGTGAATCTAAGTGCTTTCTCTCCTGTAGAAACTACAATATACTCACAATGTATTTACTATGGTGAAAATGGAAGAAGAGTAACATTTTGCATTTAATAATCTTCTTTAAGAGCTGTATGTTGAAGAACTGTGGCATCAATGTCAGTCAGGTTCCTCAAGAAAAATTTGTTGCTTCTCTATCTAAGCGTTTGCTCTCCCTTAGAAATCACAGAAGGTTTAGAGTTCGGGTTAGAGTTAGGGTTAGTGTTAGGGTTAGAGTTAAGATTAGGGGTAGCGTTAGGGTTAGGGATAGGGATAGGTATTTACTGTAGTTAAAATGAAAGCATAGCAGCATTTCTCATTTCACAAAGTTATTTATGAATTGTACATAAAAAGGTTGTGCAATCAATGTCAGTTCAGCTTTTAATAAAAATATATATCGCATCTGTATCTAAGTGCTTGCTCTCCTGTAGAAAACACAATAGTTCTCCCAATGTTTTTACTATCATGAAAACAAAAGAACAGTAACATTTTGCGTTTAACAATGTTCTTTATGAGTTGTATGTAAAACAACTGTGGCATCAATGTCAGTCAGGATGTTTAAGAAAAATATTGGTCACATCTGTTTCAAAGTGCTTGCTTTCCCATAGATAACACAGTAGGATTAGGGTTAGTGTTAGGGTTAGGGTTAGCAATAGGGTTAGGGTTATTGTAATGGTTAGAGTTAGGATTAGGTTAGGGTTAAGGTAAGGGTTAGTGTAGCATTAGGGTTAGGGTTAAGGTTAGGTTTAGGGTTAGGTTCATCTTAGGGTTAGTGTGAGAGTTAGGGTTATAGTTAAGGTTAGCATTAGGTTTAGGTTTAGGTTTAGGTTTTGGTTTAGGGTTAGCATTCAGGTTAGGGTTAGGATTAGCACTAGGATTAAGGTTAGGGTTATTGTTAAGTTTAGCATTAAGGTTAGGGTTAGGGTTAGCGTTAGGTTATGATTAGGTTACGTGTTAGGCTTAAGCTTAAGTATTTATTGTACTTAAAATGAAAGAACAGCAGCATTTCTCATTTCCCAAAGTTCTTCATGAATTGTATGTAAAATGATTGTGCAATCAATGTCAGTGCATCTTGCTTAATAAAAATATATGTCGCATCTGTATGTAAGTGCTTCCTCTCCTGTAGAAAACACATTAGTTCTCCCAATGTATTTACTATGGTGAAAGCAAAAGAATATTAGCATTTTACTTTTAACCACGTTCTTTATGAGATGTATGTAAAGGGACTTGCCAAAAAAGTAAGGTCGATTAAGAAAAATATGTGTTGCCTCTGTATCTAAGTGTTTGCTTTCTTGTAGAAAACACAGTACTTCTTGCAGTGTATTTAGGATACTTAAAACAAAAGAACAGTAGCATTTCTCATTTCATAAAGGTCTTTATGAGTTGTATGTAAAAGGACTGTGGCATCAATGTCCGTCAGGTTGCTTAAGAAAAATATGTGTCACATCTGTTTCTATGTGCTTGCTTTCCCATAGAAAGAATGGTAGGTTTAGGGTTAGATTTAGGATTAGTGTGAGGGTTAGGGTTAGGGATAGAATTAGGGTTACGGTTAGGGTTAGGATTAGCATTAGGTTCAGGGTTATGTTATGTGTTAGGCTTAGCCTTAAGTATTTATTGTAGTTAAAACGAAAGAACAGCAGCATTTCTAATTTCACAAAATTCTTTATGAAAATTATGTATAAAGATTGTTGCAATCATTGGCAATTCAGGTTGCTTAACACAAAATATATGTCACATGTGAATCTAAGTGCTTTCTCTCCTGTAGAAAACACAATATTCTCCCAATGTACTTACTATGGTGAAAATTAAAGAGGAACATTTTGCATTTAACATTCTTCTTCGAGAGTTGTATGTTAAAGAACTGTGGCATCAATGTCAGTAAGGTTCCTCAAGAAAAATATGTTGCTTCTCTATCTAAGCACTTGCTCTCACATAGAAATCATAGAAGGTTTAGAGTTAAGGTTAGTGTAGCGTTAGAGTTAAGGTTAGGGGTAGTGTTAGGTTTAGGGTTAGGGATAGGTATTTACTGTAGTTAAAACGAAATAACAGTACCATTTCTCATTTCACATAAGTGTTTAGGAGTTGTATGTAACAGGACTATGGCATCAATGTCCGTCAGGTTGCTTAAAAATAATGTATGTCACATTTGTTACTAAGAGCTTGCTTTCCCATAGAAATTACAGTAGGGTTAGGGTTAGGGTTAGGGTTAGAGTTAGGGTTAGGGTTAGGTTTAGCATTAGGGTTAGGTTGGGATTAGCATTAGGATTAGGTTAGGGTTATGGATTGTGTTTTGTCTAGGGTTAGCCTTAGGGTTAGTTTAGGTTTAGAGTTAGTTTAAGTTAGTGTTTTGGTTAGGTATTTACCGGAGTTAAAAATAATTAACAGTAGCATTTCTCTTTTCACAAAGTTCTTTATGAGTTGTATTTAAAATGATTGTGCCATCAGTGTTAGTTCAGATTTCTTAAGAAGAATATGTGTCGCATCTGTATCTAGATGCTTGATTTCCTGTAGATAACACAGTAGTACTCACAATGTATTTACTATAGTGAAAAGTAATGAAAAGTAATATTTTGCTTTTAACAACGTTCTTCAAGTGTTGTATGTACAAGGACAGTGGTTTCAATGTCAGTCAGTTTGCTTAAGGAAAACATGTTTCACATCTGTTTCTATGTGCTTGCTTTCCCATAGAAACCACGGTAGGTTTAGGTTTAGGTTCAAGGTTAGGTTTAGGGTTAGGGCTAGGGTTAGGATTAGGTTAAGGATAGGGTTAGGTTAGCGTTAGGGTTAGGGTTAGGTTTAGAATTTGGATTAGCATTAGGGTTAGTGTTGGCGTTAGCGTTAGTTTTAAGCTTAGGTTAAGTTTTAGGCTTAGGCTTAAGTACTTTAGTTACAATGAAAGAACAGTAGGATTTATAATTTCACAAAGTTCTTTATTAATTGTATGTAAAAAGGTTGTGCAATCGATATCAGAACAGGGTGCGTACTAAAAACATACGTCGCATCTGTATCTAGGGGCTTGCACTCCTGTAGAAAACAGAATAGTTTTCCCAATGTATTTCTTATGGTGAAAACTAAAGAACAGCAACATTTCTCATTTAACAATATTATTTTAGAGTTGTATGTAAAAGGACCGTGCCATCAATGTCAGTCAGGTTGCTCAAGAAAAATGTGTCACTTCTCTTTCTAAGTGTGCATTCCCATTGAAATCACAGAATGTTTAAAGTTAGGGTTAAGGTTAGGTTTAGGGTTAGCTTTACGGTTAGGGTTAGCGTTCAAATTAGGATTAGGTTAGGGTTAGGGTTAGGGTTTGGGTTTGGGTTAGGCTTAGAGTTAGGTTTAGGGTTAGAGTTAGGGTTTGGATTACTTTAGGGTTAGGGTTAAGGTTAGGGTTAGGTTTAGGGTTAGGGTTAGGGAGAGCATTAGAGTTAGGATTAGGGTAGGCTTAGTTTTAGGTTATGGTTAGGGTTTGGATTAGGTTAGTTTTAGAGTTAAGGTTAGCGTTAGGGTAAGGGTTAGGGTAGCCTTAGAGTTAGGGTTAGGCATAGGTATTCACTGTAGTTAAAATGACATAAGTGTAGCATTTCTCATTTCATAAAGTCCTTTATGAGTTGTATGTAAAAGGACTGTGGCATCAATGTCAGTCAGGTTACTTAAAATAATATGTGTCACAGCTTTTACTAAGTCTTGCTTTCCCATAGAAAGGACAGTAGATTTAGTGGTAGGGTTTGGCTTAGGTTAGGTTTAGGCATAGGATTAGGGTTACTGTTAGGGTTCGAGTTAGGGTTTGGCTTAGTGTTATGTTGAGGATTAGGGTTTGGGTTGGGTTAGGTTCAGTTAGGGCTAGGGTTAAGGTTAGTGTTAGGATTAGGGTTAAGGTTAGGTTTAGGCTGAGGGTTAGGGTTTGGGTTGGGTTAGTTTAGGTTAGGGTTAGGGTTTGGGTTAGTGTTAGGGTTAGGGTTAGGTTTAGGGTTTGGTTTAGTTTTAGCCTCAAGGACAGGGTTAGAGTTAGTGTTAGGCATAGGTATTTACTGTAGTTAAAAGCAAACAGTAGGATGCCTTATTTCAGAAATGTCTTTATGTGTTGTATGTAAAAGGACGGTGTTATCAATGTCACATAGGTTGCTTAAGAAAAATATGTGTCACTTTTGTCTCTAAGTGCTTGCTTTCCCATAGATAGAAAAGTAGGTTTAGTTTCAGGGTTAGGGTTAGGGGTAGGGGTAGCGTTAGGATTAGGGTTAGGGTTAGGTTTAGGCTGAGGGTTAGTTTATGTTAGGTTTAGGGTTTGGGTTAGTTTTAGCCTTAAGGACAGGGTTAGAGTTAGGGTTAGGTATAGGTATTTACTGTAGTTAAAAGCAAAGAACAGTAGGATGCCTTATTTCAGACATGTCTTTATGTGTTGTATGTAAAAGGACTGTGCTATCAATGTCACATAGGCTGCTTAAGAAAAATATGTGTCACTTCTGTCTCTAAGTGCTTACTTTCCTGTAGATAGCACAGTAGGTTTAGTTTTAGGGTTAGGGTTAGGGTTAGGGTTACGTTTAGGGTTAGGTTGAGGGTTAACGTTTGGGTTAGGGTTAGGCTTAGGCTTAGGTTTAGGTTTAGAGTTAGGGTTAGGGTTTGGATTATTTTAGGGTTAGGGTTAGGGTTAGGTTTAGATTTAGGGTTAGGGATAGCGTTAGGGTTAGGATTAGGATTATGGTTAGGGTTAGGGTTAGGTTTAGGGTTAGGTTTAGGATTAGAGTTTGGGTTGGGTTAGGTTATGGTTAGGGTTAGAGTTAGTTTTATGTTAGGGTTACGGTTTGGATTAGGTTAGTTTTAGAGTTAGGGTTAGCATTAGGGTAAGGGTTAGGGTAGCCTTAGAGTTAGGGTTAGGGTTAGGTATTCACAGTAGTTAAAATTATAGAAGTGTAGCATTTCTCATTTCATAAAGTTCTTTATGAATTGTATGTAAAAGGACTGTGCCATCAATATCAGTCAGGTTGCTTAAAATAATATGTCACATCTTTTACTAAGTCTTGCTTTCCCATAGAAAGGACAGTAGATTTAGTGGTAGGGTGTGACTTAGGTTAGGGTTAGGGATAGGATTAGGGTTACTGTTAGTGTTCGAGTGAGGGTTTGTGTTAGGGTTATGTTGAGGATTAGGGTTTGGGTTGGGTTAGGTTCGGTTAGGGTTAGGGTTAGGATTAGCATTAGGATTAGGGTTAGGGTTAGGTTTAGGCTGAGGGTTAGGGTTTGGGTTGGGTTAATTTAGGTTAGGGTTAGGGTTAGGGTTTGGGTTAGTGTTTTTGTTAGGGTTAGTGTTAGGTTTAGGGTTTGGGTTAGTTTTAGCTTTAAGGACAGGGTTAGGGTTAGGGTTAGGTATCGGTATTTACTGTAGTTAAGAGCAAAGAACAGTACGATGCCTTATTGCAGAAATGTCTTTATGTGTTGTATGTAAAAGGACTGTGGTATCAATGTCACATAG
This sequence comes from Nannospalax galili, assembly GCF_000622305.1. Lineage (NCBI taxonomy): Eukaryota > Metazoa > Chordata > Mammalia > Rodentia > Spalacidae > Nannospalax > Nannospalax galili. The sequence continues at coordinate 371,055 of NW_008342626.1, forward strand.
GTTGCTTAAGAAAAATATGTGTCACTTCTTTCTCTAAGTGCTTGATTTCCCATAGATAGCACAGTAGGTTTAGTTTTAAGGTTAGGGTTAGGGTTAGGGTTAGGTTTAGCATTAGGGCTAGGTTGGGGTTAGCATTAGGATTAGGTTACGGTTATGGATTGTGTTAAGGCTAGGGTTACACTTAGGGTTAGGTTGGGTTTAGAGTTAGTTTAAGGTTAGGGTTTTGGTTAGGTATTTACCAGAGTTAAAAATAATTAACAGTAGCATTTCTCATTTCACAAAGTCCTTTATGAGTTGTCTGTAAAAGGACTGTGCCATCAATGTCAGTCAGGTTGCTTAAAATAATATGTGTCACATCTTTTACTAAGTCTTGCTTTCCCATAGAAAGGACAGTAGATTTAGTGGTAGGGTTTGGCTTAGGTTAGGGTTAGGGATAGGATTAGGGTTACTGGTAGGGTTCGAGTAAGGTTTTGGGTTACGGTTATGTTGAGGATTAGGGTTTGGGTTGGGTTAGGTTCGGTTAGGGTTAGGGTTAGGAGTAGCGTTAGGATTAGGGTTAGGGTTAGGTTTAGGCTGAGGGTTAGGTTTTGGGTTGGGTTAGTTTAGGTTATAGTTAGGATTTGGGTTAGTGTTAGTGTTAGGGTTAGGGTTAGGCTTAGGGTTTGGGTTAGTTTTAGCCTTAAGGACAGGGTTAGAGTTAGGGTTAGGTATAGGTATTTACTGTAGTTAAAAGCAAACAGTAGGATGCCTTATTTCAGAAATGTCTTTATATGTTGTATGTAAAAGGACTGTGCTATCAATGTCACGTAGGTTGCTTAAGAAAAGTATGTGTCACTTCTGTCTCTAAATGCTTGCTTTCCCATAGATAGTACAGTAGGTTTAGTTTTAGGGTTACGGTTAGGGTTAGGGTTAGGGTTAGAGTTAGGCTTAGCATTAGGGTTAGGTTGGGGTTAGCATTAAGATTAGGTTAAGATTATGGATTGTGTTAGGGCTAGGTTTAGCCTTAGGGTTAGGTTAGGTTTAGAGTTAGTTTAAGGTTAGGGTTTCGGTTAGGTATTTACCAGAGTTAAAAATAATTAACAGCAGCATTTCTCTTTTCACAAAGTTCTTTATGAGTTGTATGTAAATCAATTTTGCCATCAGTGTCAGTTCAGGTTTCTTAAGAAGAATATGTGTTGCATCTGTGTCTAGATGCTTGATTTCCTGTAGATAACACAGTAGTACTCACAATGTATTTACTATAGTGAAAACTAATGAAAAGTAACATTTTGCTTTTAACAACGTTCTTCAAGTGTTGTATGTACAAGGACAGTGGTTTCAATGTCAGTCAGTTTGCTTAAGGAAAACACGTTTCACATCTGTTTGTAAGTGCTTGCTTTCCCATAGAAAGCACGGTAGGTTTAGGTGTAGGTTGAAGGTTAGGGTTAGGGTTAGGCTTCGCATTAGGCTTACAGTTAGGGATAGGGTAAGGATTAGGTGAAGGACAGGGTTAGGTTAGCGTTAGGGTTAGGGTTAGGTTTAGAATTGGGTTAGCATTAGGGTTAGTGTTGGTGTTAGTGTTAGTTTTAGACTTGGGTTAATTGTTAGACTTTGGCTTAAGTATTTACTCTAGTTACAATGAAAGGACTGTAGGATTTATAATTTCACAAAGTTCTTTATGAATTGTATGTAAAAAGGTTGTGCAATCGATATCAGTACAGGTCGCATAATAAAAACATATGTCGCATCTGTATCTAAGGGCTTGTACTCCTGTAGAAAACAGAATAGTTCTCCCAATGTATTTCTTATGGGGAAAACTAAAGAACAGTAACATTTCTCATTTAACAATATTATTTTAGAGTTGTATGTTAAAGGACCGTGGCATCAATGTCAGTCAGGCTGTTCAAGAAGAATGTGTCGCTTCTCTATCTAAGTGTTTGCATTCCCATCGAAATCACAGAAGGTTTAAGGTTATGGTTAGGGTTAGGTTTAGGATTAGCTTTAAGATTAGGGTTTTCAGATTAGGGTTAGGTTAGGGTTAAGGTTAGCATTAGTGTTAGGTTTAGGGTTAGGTTTAGGGTTAGGATTTGGGTTAGGGTTAGGCTTAGGGTTAGGTTTAGTGTTAGAGTTAGGGTTAGGGTTTGGATTAGGTTAGTTTTAGAGTTAGGGTTAGCATTAGGGTAAGGGTTAGATATACGTATTCACTGTAGTTAAAATGATAGAAGTGTAGCATTTCTCATTTCATAAAGTTCTTTATGAGTTGTATGTAAAAGGACTGTGGCATCAATGTCAGTCAGGTTGCTTAAAATAATGTGTCACATCTTTTACAAAGTCTTGTTTTCCCATAGAAAGCACAGTAGGTTTAGTGGTAGGGTTTGGCTTAGGGTTAGTGATGTGGTTAGGGTTAGGTTTAGGGTTTGGATTAGGTTAGGGTTAGAGTTAGGATTAGGGTTAGGGCTAGCGTTAGGGTTAAGGTTAGGGTTAGGCTGGGGATTAAGTTTTGGGTTGGGTTAGTTTATGTTAGTGTTAGGGTGAGGGTTCATGTTAGGGTTAGGGTTCGTGTTAGGGTTAGGGTTAGGGATAGAGTTCGGGTTAGGGTTAGCCTTAGGGACAGGGTTATGGTTAGGGTTAGGGATAGGTATTTACTGTAGTTTAAAAAAAAGAACAGTAGGATCTCTTATTTCAGAATCGTCTTTATGAGTTGTATGTAACAGGACTGTGCGATCAAGATCAGTCAGGCTCCTTAAGAAAAATATGTGTCACTTCTGTCTCTAAGTGCTTGCTTTCCCATAGATAGCACAGTAGGTTTAGATTTAGGGTTAGTGTTAGTGTTAGTGTTAGGGTTAGGGTTAGTGTTAGGGTTAGGTTTGGGGTTAGGATTACGATTAGGTTAGGTTTACGGATTGTGTTGGTGCTACAGTTAGCATTAGGGTTAGGTTAGGTTTAGAGTTAGTTTAGGTATAGGGTTTGTGTTAGGTATTTGCTGGACTTAAAACAAATTAACAGTATGATTTCTACCTTCACAAAGTTCTTTATGAGTTCTATGTAAAATGATTGTACCATCAGTATCAGTTGAGGTTTCTGAAGAAGAGTATGTGTCGCATCTGTATCTAGATGCTTGATTTCCTCTAGATAGCACAGTAGTTCTCACAATATATTTACTATAGTGAAAACTAAAGAAAAGTAACATTTTGCTTTTAAGAACGTTCTTTATGAGTTGCATGTAAAGGGACTGTGGCTTCAATGTCAGTCAGGTTGCTTAAGAAAAACATGTTTCACATCTGTTTCTAAGTGCTTGCTTTCCCTTAGAAAGCAATGTAGTTTTAGGTTCAGGGTTAGGGTTAGTTTAGGGTTAGGATTATGTTAAGGGATAGGTATTTACTATAGATAAATTGAATGAACAGTAGCATTTCTCATTTCATAAAGTTCTTTAAGAGTTGTATGTAAAAGGACTGTAGCATCAATGTCAGTCAGGTTGCTTAAGAAGGATATGTGTCACATCTGTTTCTACATGCTTGCGTTCTCATAGAAAGTACCTTAGGTTTAGGGTTAGGTGGAGGGTTAGTGTTAGGGTTAGGTTTAACATTAGGTTTAGGGTTAGGGTTAATGTTACGATTAGGTTAGGGATAGGGTTAGGTTAGCATTAAGGTTAAGGTTAGGTTTAGGGTTAGTGTCTGAGTTAGGGTTAGGGTTAGGGTTAGGGTTAGGTATTTAGTGTAGTTAAAATGAAAGAACAGTACCATTTCTCATTTCACATAGGTCTTTATGAGTTGTATGTGAAATGATTGTGCCCTCAATGTCTGTTCAGGTTGTTTAAGAAAAGTATGTGTTGATTTATATCTCCGTGCTTGCTTTCTGTAAAAAAAAACACATCAGTTCTCCAAATGTATTTAATATAGTGAAAACGAAAGAACAGTAGCGTTTCTCATTTCCTAAAGGTCTTTATGAGTTATATGTAAAAGAACTGGGGAATCAATGTCAGTCAGGTTGCTTAACAAAAATATGTGTCACATCTCTTTCAAAGTGCTTGCTTTCCCATTTCCCAGAACGGTAGGTTTATGTTTAGGTTTAGGGTTATGATGAGGGTTAGGGTTAGGGTTAGGGTTAGGGATAGCACTAGGGTTAAGGTTAGGGTTAGGATTAGCGTTATGTTCAGGGTTAGGTTATATGTTAAGCTTAGGCTTAAGTATTTATGGTAATTAAAAAGAGAACAATAGCATTTCTAATTTCACAAAATTCTTCCTGATTTGTATGTAAAAAGATTGTGAAACCATTTTCAATTCAGGTTGCTTAATAAAAATACATGTCACATCTGTATCTAAGTGCTTTCTCTCCTTAGAAAACAAAATAGTACTCCCAATGTATTTATTATGGTGAAAACGAAAGAAGAGTAACATTTCGCATTTAACAATGTTCTTTAAGAGTTGTATGTTAAAGGACTGTGGCATCAATGTCAGTCAGGTTGCTCAAGAAAACTATGTGTTGCTTCTCTATCTAAGCTCTTGCTCTCCCACAGAAATCACAGAAGGTTTCGAATTAGGGTTAGAGATAGGGTTAGCGTTAGGGTTAGGTCTAGGGTTAGGGTTAGGTATTGACTGTAGTTAAAACAAAAGCACAGTAGCATTTGTCATTTCACATCATTCTTAATGAATTATTTGTAAAAAGATTGTTCCATCAATGTCAGTTCAGCTTGCTTAATAAAAATGTATGTCACATCTGTATCTACGTGTTTTCTCTCTTTAGAAAACACAATAGTTTTCCCAATGTATTTACTATGGTGAAAATGAAAGAAGAATAACATTTCGCATTTAACAATGTTCTTTAAGAGTTGTATGTTAAAGGACTGTGGCATCAATGACAGGTTGCTCAAGATAAAATGTGCTTCTCTATCTATGCTCTTGCTCTCCCATAGAAATCACAGAAGCTTTCGAATTAGCATTAGAGATAGGGTTAGCATTAGGGTTAGGGTTAGGATTAGGGTTAGCGTTAGGGTTAGGGTTAGGGTTAGGGTTAGGGTTACGGTTATGGTTACGGTTAGGTATAGGTATTGACTGTACTTAAAACGAAAGAACAGTAACATTTCTCATTTCACAAAGTAGTTTATGAATTGTACATAAAAAGATTGTACAATCAATGTCAGTTCAGCTTGCTTAATAAAAATATATGTACCATTTGTATCTAAGTGCTTGCTCTCCTGCAGAAAGCACAATATTTTTACCAATGTATTTACTATGGTGAAAATGAAAGAACAGTAACATTTTGCATTTAACAATGTTCTTTGCGAATTGTATGTAAAAGAACTCTGGCATCAATGTCAGTCAGGATGCTTAAGAAAAATATTTCTCACATCTGTTCCTAAGCGGTTGCTTTCCCATAGAAAGCACAGTAGGTTTAGGATTAGTGTTAGGGTTAGGGTTAGCGATAGGGTTAGGGTTAGGTTTAGGGTTAGAGTTAGGATTAGGTTAGAGCTAGGTTAGGGTTAGCGTTAGGGTGAGGGTTAAGGCTAGGTTCAGATTAGGGTTATGGTTAGGGTTAGGGTTAGCATTAGGATTAGGGTTAGTGTTTGGTTTAGGGTCAGTGTTCAGGTTAGGGTTAGGGTTAGAGCTAGGATTAGGGCTATGGTTAGTGTTAGGGATAGGTATTTACTGTAGTTAAAACAAAATAACAGTACCTTTTCTCATTTCACATAGGTCTTTAAGAGTTTTATGTAAAAGGACTATGGCATCAAAAACAGTCAGTTTGCTTAAGAATAATGTATGTCACTTTTGTTACGAAGAGCTTGCTTTCCCCTAGAAAACACAGTAGGTTTAGGGTTAGGTTTAGGGTTAGCAATAGGTTAGGGTTAGGGTTAGGGTTAGGTTTAGAATTAGGTATTTACTGTAGTTAAAATGAATGAACAGTAGCATTTCTCATTTCATAAAGGTCTTCATGAGTTGTATGTAAAAGGACTGTGGCATCAATATCAGTCAGGTTGCTTAAGAAAAATATGTGTCACATCTGTTTCTAAGTGCTTGCTTTCCCAAAGAAGGATTAGGGTTAGGTTTAATGTTGGGGTGAGGGTTATGTTTAGCATTCGGTTTAGGGTTAGGTTAGGTTAGGATTAGGTTAGGGTTAGGGTTAGGTTATGGTTATGGTTAGGATTAGGATTAGGGTTAGTATTGGGGTTAACATTAGGGTTAGGATTGGGGTTAGGGTTAGGTTTACGGTTAGAGATAGCATTAGGGTTAATGTTAGGGGTAGGGGTAGGTTACGGTTAGGGTTAGGGATAGGTATTTACTGTTGTTAAAATAAAAGAACAGTAGCATTTCTCATTTCACAGAGGTCTTTATGAGTTGTATGGTGTTGGGAAACCCTGCTGTTAGGGTTGTAGTTCTCTATGTCCAGATAGCCCTAAGGGGCTCGGCACTAAATGGAAGGACTCCCCTTTTCAGCAGGGGGCCTCCTGCTCTCTTCCTGGCTTACCTGGAAAGTGCCACCAAGCACGGATGCCTGACTTTATTTGGAACATGACCTTTGGCATAGTTACCTGGAGTAAAAACTACCCCCAGGTTTTTTCTATATGATAATCAGGCATTGCCTGATAGTAGGACGATAGGAGCCCACTGCCACATGTAAATAAAGCATACTATGAGCACCTATCAGCTGAGGCTTTGGCTACTGCCTCCACACTATAATTTCTCTAGTTCTCCCACTGAATAAACGGAGCTGTTTCACTGAATCTGGAGCTGTATCACTGCTGTTTCACTGCACCGTGGGACCAGCCTCCCTGGACGGGCTTTCTTCCATCAGTGCTCACTGGCTGTCCTGACTCCATTAGCTGCTTCTGCTCCCCCTGCCCTCGTGGGCCAATGGCCAACGACCCACAAAGAGAGGGAGAGACCCCTGCAGTATGGAAAATAACTGTGGCATCAATGTCAGTCAGGATGCTTAAAAAATATGTGTCACATCTGTTACTAAGAGCTTTATTTGCCATAGAAAGGACAATAGGTTTAGGGTTAGTGTTAGGGTAGTGATTGGTGTAGCGTTAGGGTTAGGTTTAGAGTCAGGATTAGGTTACAGTTACGGTTAGTGTTAGGGTTAGCATTAGGGTTCAGGTTAAGTTTAGGGTTAGGGTTAGGGTTAGGGTTAGTAATAGGGTTAGGGGTAGGTTTAGGGTTTCAGTTTGGGTTAGTGTTTGGGTTACGGGTGGGGTTCGAGTTAGTGTTAGGGTTAGGGTTACAGTTAGGGTTAGGGTTACAGTTAGTGTTAGGCATAGGTATTTACTCTAGTTAAAATGAAGGAACAGCATCATTTCTCATTTCACATAGGTCTTCATGAGTTGTATGTACAAGGACTGTGGTGTCAATGTTAGTCAGGTTGCTTAAGAATAATGTATGTCACATTTGGTACTAGGTGCTTTCACACAGAAAGCGCAGTAGGTTTAGTTTTAGGGTTAGGGTTAGCTTTAGGGTTAGTGTTAGTGTTAGGTCTAGGGTTAGGTATTTAGTGTAGTTGAAATGAAAGAACAGTACCATTTCCATTTCACATAGGTCTTTTGGTGTTGTGTGAAAGGATTGTGTCATCAATGTTAGTTCAAGTTGTTTAAGAAAAATATGTGTCGAATTTGTATCTAGGTGTATGTCACATTTGTTGCTAATAGCTTGCTTTCCCATAGAAAGCACAGTAGGGTTAGGGTTAGTGTTAGGGTTAGGGTTAGTGTTTGGGTTAGGGTTAGTGTTAGAGTTAGCATTAGGGTTAGAGTTGGGGATAGGGTTAGGAATAGTTTAGGGTTAGGTTCTGGTTTAGGGTTACAGTTAGGGTTAGAGTTAGAGTTAGGCATAGGTTAGGATTGTGGTTAGGGTTAAGTTTAGAGTTAGCTGGAGGGTTTGGTTTAGGGTTAAGTATTTACTGGAGTTAATACAATGAACAGTAGCATTTCTCATTTTACAAAGTTCTTTATGAGTTGTCTGTAAAAGGATTGTGCCATCAATGTCAGTCAGGTTGCTAAGAAAAACATGTGTTACTTCTCCTTCTAAGTGCTTGCTTTCCCATAGAGAGCAAAGTAGTTTTAGGATTAGGGTTAAGGATAGTGTTTGGGTTAGCATTAGGCTTCCTGTTAGCGTTAGGTTGAGGTTTAGGGTTAGGGTTAGGGTTACTGTTAGTTTTAGTGTTAGGGTTAGGGTAATGGTTTTGATTAGGGTTGGCATTAGGGAAAAGGTTAGGCTTAGGGTTAGCGATTGGTATTTACTGTAGTTAAAACAAAAGAAGAGTCACATTTCTCATTTCACAAAGGTCTTTATGATTTGTATGTAAAGGGACTGTGGGTCAATGTCAGTTAGGTTGCTTAAGAAAAATATGTGTCACATCTGTTTCTAGTTGTTTGTTTTCCCATAGAAAGCAGAGTAGGTTTAAGTTTAGGTTTAGGATTAAGTTTAGGGTTAGGTTTAGGGTTAGCTTTAGGGTTAGACTCGGGGTTCGGATTAGGTTAGGGTTAGTTTTAGCGTTAGTGTTAGGGTTAGGGTTAGGGTTAGGGTTAGGCTTATGTTTAGGTATAGGTATTTATTGTAGTGAAAAGGAACGAACAGTAGCATTTCCCATTTCATAAAGGTCTTTATGAGTTGTATGTAAAAGGACGGTGGCATCAATATCAGTCATGTTGCTTAAGAGAAAAATGTGTCACATGTGAATCTAAGTGCTTCCTTTCCTGTAGAAAGCACAGTATTTCTTGCAATGTATTTACTACGGTTAAAACAGAAGAACATTAGCATTTTGCATTTAACCACGTTCTTTATGAGATATATGTAAAAGGCACTTGCCTTCGGTATCAGTTAGGTTGCTGAAGAAAAATATGTGTCGCTTCTGTATTTAAGTGCTTGCTTTCTTGTAGACAAGACAGTACTTCTCGCAATGTATTTACCATAGGGAAAACGAAAGAAGAGTAGCATTTTTCATTTCATAAAGGTCTTTATGAGTTGCATGTAAAGTGACTGTGACATCAATGTCAGTTAGGTTGCTTCAGAAAAATATGTGTCGCATCTGTTTCTAAGTGCTTGCTTTCCCATAGTAAACACAGTAGTTTTAATGTTAGGTTTAGGTTTAGGGTGATGGTTAGGGATAGATATTTACTGTAATTTAAGTGAAAGAACCGTACCATTTCTCATTTCACATAGGTCTTTATGAATTGTATGTAAAAGGACTGTGGCATCAATATCAGTCAGGTTGTTTAAGAATAATATATGTCACATTTGATAGTAGGTTCTTGCTTTCCCATAGAAAGCACAGTAGGTTTAGGGTTAGGGTTAGGGTTAGTGTTAGGGTAAGTTAGGGTTAGGTTTTGGCTTAGGGTTAGTTTTAGGGTTAGGTTTAGGTTCAAGTTAGGGTTAGGATTAGGGTTAGGGTTGTGGTTATGGTTAGAAATAGGGTTAGGATTAGGTTTAGGGTTTGGGTTTGGGTTAGCGTTTGGGCTAGGGTTGGGGTTTGGGTTAGCGTTAGGATTAGGATTGCATATAGGGTTAGGCATAGGTATTCACTATAGTTAAAATGAAAGAACAGTACCATGTCTCATTTCACAAAGTTCTTTATGAGTTGTAAGTAAAAGAGCAGTGGTAGCAATGTCAGTCAGGAGGCTTAAGAAAAATATATGTCTCATCTGTTATTAAATGCTTGCTTTCCCATAGAAAGCACAGTAGGTTTAGTTTTAGGGTTAGGGTTAGGGTGAGATATAGGGTTAGGTTTAGGGTTAGGGTTAGAGTTAGGATTAGGTTATCACTAGGGTTAGGTTTAGGGTTAGCATTAGGGTTGGGGTTAAGGTTAGGGCTAGGGCTAGGGCTAGGTTTAGGTTAGAGTTAGGGTTACAGTAAGGGTTAGCATTTGGTTATGGTTATGGTTAGTGTTAGGGTTTGGGTTAGGGTTAGTGTTCAGGTTAGGGTTGGGGTTAGGGTTAGTGTTAGGGTTAGGGTTATGCTTAGGGTTAAGGATACATATTTCCAGTAGTTAAAACGAAAGAACAGTACCATTTCTCATTTCACATAGGTTTTATTATTTGTATGTAAAAGGACTGGGGCAACCATCACAATAATCCTAACACTAACCATAATCCAGGGTCTAACGCTAATGCTAATCCTAACTCTATACGTAACCCCAGACCTAACCCTACCTCTACCCATAAACCTAATCCCAACCCTAGAAATAATCATAGCCTTGCCTTAATGCTAACCCCAACTGTAGCCCTAGCCTTAACCCTAACCCTACCCTAACCTAACGCTAGCCCTCAACCTAAACCTATGGGCGGGTCCCATGCACTGTGTTGCTGCTCGGGTCCCTGTCTCTCCGCGGCTACTGGATGCTGGCGACTCTATGGGTCGCTGCGCTTCCAGGTGAGTTCTGTTCCAAGCTACCGGGCACTCCCTCTGTGTTTCGCGATCCGTCAGCTGCCGGGTCATGAGGGGAGGTGCAAGAATGGCGAAAGCAGGATCTTCACGAGTCGTTGTTTATGAAGGGACAGCCCCCTCTGGAGAGACTGAATCGTAGGCAGTAAGACACAGAACTCAGCTCAGTCAGGTACAGCTCCTTTATTCAGTGACTCAGCTCAGCTCAAGATCTTAGTGATTCAGTTCCGATTAATTAGGGGAAACCAGGATATTTATAGTGTGGAGGCAGTAGCAAAAGCCTTAGTTGATAGGTGCTTTGTAGGATGCCCCATTTACATGTAGTGGTGGGCTTCTGCCAGGCTGTCAGACATTGCCTGATTATCACACAGGAAAACCTGGCAGTTTCATGCCAGAGGACATGTATCTGTGACGGGCACTTCAAAAGGTGAGTCAGGAAGAGAGCAGGAAGGCACCCCGCTGGGAAAGGGAGTCCTTCTATTCGCGCCGAGCCGGCATGCGGCTATCTGGACATGGAAAGACTACAACCCAAAACAGCAGGGGTCCCCAACATAAACCTAAAAATAACCCTAACCATAAACCTAATCCTACTTTTAGCCTTAACTCTAATTTTAATTCTAAACATAATCCTGATCCAAACCATAACCTAACTGTAAATCAAGACCTAACACTACACATAACCTTCATCCTAACATTAGCTCTAATGCTAACCCTGTAACTAGCCTGCTGTTAACATAACTTAACTTCAACATGAACCTGAGACCTATCCCTAAATCTAACCCTAATATTATACTTTGACCTTACTCTAACCCTAATGCTAGCCCCATTCATAAAGGTGACACTAACCGTAGACTAACCCTAACCCTAAACCTAATCTTAACCCTAAACCTACACTTGCACATGACCCTAACCCTAGGCCTAAGCCCAATCCTCCTCCTAAACCTACTAGTAGGCTTAATCCTAATCCTAAACCTATCACTACACCCAATGCTAAACCTAACCTTAATGCTAACTAAGCATAAGGTTAACTAAACCTAATCCTCACCCTCAAGGTAACTGTAACACTAAGACTAGGCCTTAATAAACCCTAAACCTAAATCTAAGCCAAACCCTACAAGGAATCCTAGCCATAAATCTACTTTTAACCCTAAGCCTAATACTAACCTCAAAGTTAAACCTTAACCTAAAGCTAAATCAAAACATAACCCTAGTCTTTACTCTAAGCTGCAGTGTAAGTTTTATCCCTAAACATAACCCTAAAACTAAAGCTGAACCTAAAACTAACCCTAACTCTAAACCTAATGCTAAACCTAAATCTAACCCTAATCAAACTTGTAAACTTATCCCTAACCCTAACCCCAATTCTAACCCGAAAGAAAACCCTACACCCAATCCTAAACCTAAACCTAATGTTAACTCTAGCCCTAAACCTAATTGTAAACCTATACCTATGCCTAACCTTACACATAAACTTATGCATAACCCTATCAGAAACCTTAATCTAATCCTAAACCTAAATGTAACCCTATGCTCAAATCTAACCTTAACCCTAACACCAGCCAATAGTCTGAAAACTAAAACTAAACCTAAATGTAACTTTAGACCTAACCCTAACTGTAACCATATTACTAATTTTTGAGCTAAGCCAAACCCTATCCTTAGCCATAAACCTAACCCCAACCCTAACACTAACCCTAACCCTAATCATAATCCTGGCTGTAACACTAATGCTAATCCTGACTTTCATTAAACCTTTGCATTAACTTTGAGAATTAAACTTTGCATTAAACTTTGCATTAAACATCTAACCCTAATCCTAAAACCTAAAATTAACACTAACTAGAGCCTAGCGCTAACCTAACGTAACTGTAGCCCTAACCCTACACCTATACCTACAACAAACCTTAACCCTAATCCTAGCCCTAGCCCTAAGTTTAAAACAAATCCTAACCCTAAACCTAATCCCAAACCCTCATTAAACCAAACAGTAAACATAATACAAAACATAACACTAGACATAACACTAATATGAAATCAAACCAAAACTCTAATCTTATTATAAATATAAACCCCGACCAAATATAAAACTCCCCCTAACATTAGACCTAAGGCTACATGTAACCAGAATCCTAGCACTCGGCCTAACACACCATAAAACTAGCCTTATTCCTAACTATAATCATAACTCCAAATGTGACTTGAGACCTAACCCTAAACATAACCTTATTATTATACTTTGACCTTACCCTAACCATAACACTAACCCTAGTCATGAAGCTGAAACTAACCATAGCCTATCCCTAACCCGAAACCTACTCCAAACCCAAAGCCTTACCCTATACATGACCCTAATCCAGGGTGTAAACATAACCCTAACCCTAAAACTAATGGTGGACCTAATCATATCCCTAAACCAAACAGTATACCTATCTTAAACATAACCCTAACCCTAACCCTAACCTTAAACCTAACATTACCCTATAGTAACTGTGACTCTACACTGAAGCTAACACAAAACCTAAACATCAACCTAAGCCTAACACTACAAACAATCCTAACCATAATTCTGCCTTTAACCCTAAGTTTAAACCTAACCATAAAGTTAAAATGTAACCTAAGGCTAACTAAATATAACACTAGTTTATTAACCCTAAACTGAACTATAACTTTTTCCCTAATCCTAATGCTAAACCTAATGCTAACCCTAAACATACCTAAACCCTAATACTAAAGGTAAATCTTAACCTATCGAAAACACTAAACAGACACTATATTTTACTAACCCTAACCAGAACTGTAACTTTATCCCTTATACTAACCCTAAATCTAACTCTATCACTAAACACATCCCTAACATTTATCCAAATCTAACCCTAACCCTAAACCTGAACCTAAGACAAACCATATATGTAACAGAATCCCAAACATAATACTAGGCCTTACATAAACCATAATCTTAAACCTAAGCCTAACCTTACAAGTAATCTTAGCCATTACCCTGCCTTTAACTCTAAGACTAATCCTAACCCTAAAATTAAACCTTAAACTAATGCTAACACTAAACATAATCCCAGTCTTAACTCTAAACCACAGAGTAATTTTATTGGTAATCCTAAAACTAATCCTAAACCTAACCCTAACCCACAGAGCAATTTTATCCATAATCCTAACCTTAAAACTAAGACTAAACCTAAACTAACCCTAACCCTAAACCTAACCTAAGCCTAACACTACATGTGAAACTATCACTAGCCCTAATCCCAATCCTAACCCTAAACAAAACCTAGACCCAAACCTAAACCTAACCTTAACCCTAACACTAGGCCTAAACCAAACCCTGAACCTATCCCTAACCCTAAATGCAAACTTTACACCTAAGCCTAACCCAACATATAATCCTAAATGTAACTCTACCATTAAACCTTAATGTAATCCTAACACTAAATATAACCCTATCGCCAACCTAACCCTAACCCTAACCCTAACCACAGCCATAGTCCGAAAACTAACACTAACCCTATCTGTAACTCTAGACCTAACCTTAGCACTTACCATAATATTAAATTTTGAGCTACCCTAAACCTAGCCCTAGCCATAAACCTAACCCCTACTCTACCTTTAACTCTAACACTAATCCTCACCCTAACCATATTCCTGGCTCTAACACTAATGGTAATAATAACTCTGTATGTAACTCTAGAACTAACCCTGCCATTAAGATTAACCCTAAACCAAAACTAACCCTAAAGGAAACTGTGACCCTAACAGTAGGCCTGCCACAAACCCTAAACGTAAACCTCAGCCTAACCTTACAAGTAATACTTGCCATAACCCTACCTATGACCCTAAGCTTAACCCTAAGCCTAAAACTAAATCTAAACCTAACAGTAACCCTAAGTTTAATAACCCTAAAATGAATCCTAACTTTATCCCCAATCCTAACCCTAAAATAATGTCAGCTCTAAACATAACCCAAACCTTAACCCTAACTTTAATCCTAACCCTAAATCTAAACCTAAGCCTAACCATATATGTAACACTATCTTTAACCCTAACCCCTAACTTGAAACAAAACCCTAGACCCAATCCTATACCTAACCTTAAAGCTAACTCTAGCCCTAACCCAAACTCATAGCCTAAGCCTAACCCTAAACATAAACCTAAGCTTAACACTAAACGTAACCCTAAATGTAACCCTACCATGTAACTTTATTCTATTGCTAAAATTAAATATAACCCTAGATGCCAACCTAACCCTAACCCACCGCCATCCCTATTCCAAAAACTAACACTAAACCTCTCTCTAATTCTAGACCTAACCCTAATACGTACCCTAATACTAAATTTTGAGCTAACCCTGACCCTAGCCCTAACTATAAATCTAAGCCCAACAATATCTTTAGGCCTAACAATAACACTAACCCTAACCATAATCCTGGTTCTGACACTAATGCTAATCCTAACTCTATATGTAACACCAGACCTAACCCTACATCAAACTATAAACTGAAACCCAATGCAAACACTAACTACAGCCTATCCCTAAACCGAACCGTAACTGTAGCCCTAACCTTAAGCCTAATGTTAATCCTAAACCTAATACTAACCTTAATGCTAGCCCTAGCCCTAAACCAAAACTAACCCTAAACCTAAACCTAATCCTAAACCCTAATGTAAACTTAACAGTAAACATAAAACTGAACATAACACTAATACTACTTCTAGCTTAGCTCTAATCTTAATTCTAAATATATATGCTGACCATAACCATACCCTAACTCTAATCCTAGACCTAACACTACATGTAACCCAAATCAAAGCACTAGCTGTAACACTACCCTAAAACTAGCCTTAATAGTAACTCTCTTATCATAACACCAAAGAACCTGATACTTAACACTAAACCTAATGCTAATATTATCATTTGACCTTACCCTAAACCTAACACTAGCCCTAGTCATAAAGCTGACACTAACCACAGCATAGCCCTAACCCTATACCTAATCTTGAACCTAAATTTACCCCTGTACATGACCCTAACCCTAGGCCTAAAACTAATCCTAACACTAAACATAACAGTAAGCCTAATCCTAATCCTAAACCTAACACTATATCAAATCCTAAACCTAACAGTAACCCTAAACCTAAACCTAACCAGATATGTAATCCTAGCCATAAAGCTACATTTAACCTTAAGCCTAACCCCAACCCTAAAGCTAAACCTTAACCTAACACTAACCCTAAACATAACCCCGCTTTCCTAATCCTAACCCGCACCATAACTTTATGTCTAATCATAAATCTAAACCTAACTTTAACAGTAAAAATTAAACTCACACTAACGCTAGGCCTAACAACAAACCTAAACCTAAATCTAACCCTAACACTGCAAGAAATCCTAGCCATAACCCTTCCTTTAACCCTAAGCCTATCCTTAAACCTAAAGTTAAACCTTAGCCTAACGTTAAGCCTAATCATAACCCTAGTCCTAACCCTAACCCAAACCGTAGCTTTATCCCTAATCCTAACAATAAATATAACCCTAAACCTAATCTTAATGGTAACCCTTAACCTAAACCTCAGTCTAAGCCTAACCCTACAGGAATCTTAATGTAACCCGACTACTACACATTAATCTAATCTGAGCCTTAAATAAAACCCTAGGCACAAACCTAATCCTAACCTTTACTCCAGCCCTAGTCCAAAAACTAACACTAAACCTAATACAACCCTAGGCACAAACCTAATCCTAACCTTAAATCCAGCCCTATTCCAAAAACTAACATTAACCCTAATACAATTCTAGACCCAAACCTAACACTAACACTAATATTAATCTTTGAGCTAACCCTAATGCTAGCACTACCCATAAACTTAACCCCAACCCCAGTTTAAACTGTAACAATAATCCTAACACTAACCAAAATCCTGGCTCTAACACTAACGCTTATCCTAATTCTGTATTTAACCCTAGACCTAACCCTAAACCTAACTGTAGCCTTAACCCTAACCCTAACTCTAACAGTAATCCTAATGCTAGACCTAGCCCCAAACCTAATACCAACCCTCACCCTGGACCTAATCCTAAATCCTAATGTAAATCTAACACTAAACATAACACTAATACTAATTCTACCCCTAAATCTTATCTTAATTCATACAAAAACCTGACACAAACCCAAATTCTAGTACTAGCCCGAACACTAATCCTAAAACTAGCCTTAATCGTAAATCCAATCATATCACAAAAACTAACCTGAGACCTAACCCTAAACCTAATGCTAATATTATCTTTGACCTTAGACTAACCTTAACACTAGCCCTCGTCATACAGCTGACACTAACCAAAGCCTATCCCTAACCCTAAACCTAATCCTAAACCTGATCCTTCCACTATATGTGACCCTCACCCTAGGTCTAATGCTAATCTGAAACCTAAATCTAACAGTAGGCCTAAGATGAACACTAAACCTAACACTCCACCTAATCCTAAACTTAACCCTGACCAGAAAGATAATAGTGAATCTAACACAAGGCTTGTCACAAACCCTAAACCTAAACCTAAGTCTAAGCCTTCAATTAATCTTACACATAACCCTAAATTTAACCCGAAGCCTAACCCTAACCCTAAAGCTAAACATTAACCTAACATTAGCCCTAAACATAAACCTAGTTTACTATCTCTAACAAGAACAGTAAATTTATCACTAAACAAAAACCAAAACCTAGTGCTAACCCAAACCATAACCATAATGCTAATGTTAACCCTAAAGCTAACTTAAATTTAAGCCTAACCCTACATGTAACCCAATCCTTAACATTAACCTCAATCCTAACTCTAAACAAAACCCTAGACACAACCCTAAACTTAACCCTAACACTAACTCTAGCCCTAACACCAACACTGAACCTAGACCGAAACCTAAATATAAGCCTACGCCTAAACCTAACTCTACATTTAACCTTAAATGTAACCCTACAAATAAAGTTTAATCTAATCCTAATTCTAAATACAACCCTAGATGCAAACCTAACCCTAACCATAAACCCAGTCTTATTCAGAAAACTAACACTAACCCTAGCTTTAAATCTAAACCTTACCCTAACACTAACCCTAATATTAATTTTTGAGCTAATCCTAACCCTAGCCCTAGCCAAAGACCTAACCCCAAGCCTAGCTTTAACTCTAATACTAATTCTCACCCTTAACATATTCCTGACTCTAACACTAATACTAATCCTAACTCTATATGTAACTCTAGAAGTAACCCTACCACTAAGCTTAATGCTAAACCTAACAGTAAAACTAACCATAGCATAGCCCTAAACCTAACCCTAACTGTAGCCCTAATCTTAGGATTATGCTGACCCTAACCCTAACCCTAGCCCTAGCCCCAACACTAAAACTAACCCTAACTCTAAACCTAACCCTAAAACCTAATGGAAACCGAACACTAAAACTGACATTAAAATTAACACTAAACATAAGCCTAATATTAATTCTAACCCTAACTCTAATCTTAACTCTAAATATAAACCCTGACCCAAACTCTACACTAGCAATAACCATAGACCTAATACTACAGGTAAACTGAATCCTAGCACTAGCCTTAATAGTAAACCTAAAACTAGTCTTAATCTTAATTCTAATCATAACTCCAAAAACTAACCTGATACCTAACCCTAAACCTAACCCTGATATTATCCTTAGACCTTACCCTAACCATAGCAGTAGTCCTAGTCATAAAGCTGACACTAACCACAGCCTAGCCCTAACCTTAAAGCCAAACCTAACCCTAATCTTACCCCATACATGACTGTAACCCTAGGCCTAAGCCTAATCCTGACCTTAAACCCAACAGTAGGCCTCATTGTAACCCAAACCCTAACAGTAAACCTAATCCAAAACCTGACCTTAACCCTAATCACAAAGTTAACCATGAGCCTAACACAAACCCTAAACCTAATCCTAAATCTACAAGTAGTCCTAGCCATAACCCTCCCTTTATCCCTAATCTAAACCCTATCCCAAACCATAACATTATCCCTAATCTGAACACTAAAAACAACCTAACCCTAATCCTAATGCTGCCCCAAACCTAAAACTAAACCTAAGCCTATGCATGTACCCCATCCCTAAACCTTATCCCAATCATAACCGTAAACAAATACCTAGACCCAACCCTAAACCTAGCCCTAACGCTAAATCTAGCCATAAATCAAGCCCTGAAAGTAGCCCTAACCCTATATGTAAACCTACAACAAAGCCTAACCCTACAGGTAACCCACATAACCATATGACTCAATCTTAATCTAACCCTAATCCTAAATATAACCCTAATGGCAACCTAATCCTAACTGTACCACAGCACTATTATGAAAACCAACACTAAAATTAAACCTTACTGTTACTCCAGACCTAATTCTAACACTAACCCTAATATTAATTTTTTATGCTTTTAAGAATTATTGTTACTTAAATTTTTTAAAAAAATTTAATAACCATATGTTTAGAAGAAGCATTTCATTACAGCTTTAACATATTCAGTAACACACTCCAGAGCAGGGATACATCTCTTTCAAAAGTGGCTATAAAATTTTTAGGTTCGCTGTTCAATTAATACAGTTATACAATATTGGACACAGTAAAAGCCCTGTAAGACATAAAATTGGATAAGTTTTAACCTTAAAAAAGACCTCCATTTCATTTTAATATATACTGTTTCTTACAGAAAGACATAATATTAATTTTTAAGTTATCCCTATCCATAGCCCTAGTGATAAACCTCACCCCAACCCTAACTTTAACCCAAACACTCATCCTAAATGTAGCCATAATTATGGCTGTAACATTAATGCTAATCCTAACTCTGTATATAACCCTACACCTAACCCTACCAAAAACCCTAACCCTAAAACTGACCCTAACACCAACTATAGCCTAGCCCTAAAACTAACCTTAACTGTAGCCCTAACCTTAACACTAACCCTGTCCCTAGCCCCAAACCTAAAACTAACCCTAACACTAAACCTAATCCTAAACCTTAATGTAAACCGAACACTAAACATAACACTAAACTTTACACTAAATATAACCCTAAAACTAATTCTAACCCTAAATCTAATCTCAATTCTACATATAAACTCTGACCCAAACCATACCCTAACCATAACCATAAACCTAACACTGCATGTAAATTGAATTATAGCACAAGCCCTGATACTAAACCTAAAACTAGCCTTAGTCCTAACTCTAACCATAACTCCAAAACTAACCTTAGCCCTAACCCTAAAACTAACCCTAATATTATCCTTTGACTTTTCCCTAACCCAAACACTAGCCCTAGTCATAAAGCAGACACTAAATTTAGCCTAGCCCTAACCATAACCCTAAATCTAATCTTAAATGTAACCATATATGTGACCCCAACCCTAGGTCTCAGCCTAATCCTAAACCTAAACCTGATAGTAGGCCTAACCCTATCCCTAAAGTTAATACTACACCTATCCTAAACCTAACTCTAAACCTAAAGTAACACTAACACTAGGCCTGAGTCAAAACCTAAACCTTAATCTAAGCCTAACCCTACAAGCAATCCTAGCCTTGAACACTAAGCCAAACCATAACCATAAAGCTAACCTTAACCAAACACTAAACCTAAGCATACACCTTACACTAAACCTAACCCACACCATAACTTTATCCCTAAACCTAATGCTAATACTAAAGACAACCCTAAGCCTAACCCTAATGCTAACCCTAACCCTAAATCTAAACAGAAGCCTAAACTTACATGTGACTCTGTCCCTAACACTAACACCAATCCTAACCCTAAACAAAATCCTAGACCAATGAGAAACCTAATTGTAACGCTAACTCTACCTCTTACCCAAACCCTGAATTTAGCCATAACACTAAATTTAAACCTAAACCTAAGCCTAATCCTACACATAACCCTGGACATAACGCTGCCACTAAACTTTAATCTAATCCTAACCCTTAATATAACCCTAGACTTAAACACAACCCAAAACCTAACCCCAGCCCGAGTCTGAAAACTAACCGTGATCCTAACTGTACCATAGACCTAATCCTAACACTAACCCTAATATTAATTTGAGGCAACCATAACCCTGGCCTTAGGCATATACCTAATCCCAACCTTAGCTTTAATCCTACCCCTAATCCTAAGCCTAACCATAAACCTGTCTCTAACACTAATGCTAATCCTAACTGTATATAAACCCTAGACCTGACATTAAGTCTAACCCTAAGTCTAAATCTTAAATTAACACTAAATATACCTAGTCCAAACCTAATCTAACTGTAGCCCTAACCTTAACCCTAAACAGAACACTAACCCTAATCCTAGAGCTCTCCCTAAACCAAAAACTAAATGTAACCCTAACTCTAATCCTAAACTCTAATGTAAACCTAACACTATAACACTAAGCTAACTACTAAAACTAACTAACCTATAACACTAATAATAATTCTAACCCTAAATCTAATCTTAATTCTAAATATACACCCTGACCCAAACAGTACCCTAACCCTAACCATAGACCTAACATGATGTGTAACCCGAATCCTAGCCCTAGACCTAACACTAAACCTAACACTAGTCTTAATCTTAACTCTAATCATAACTCAAAACCTAACCTCAGACCAAACCCTAAACCTAACATCAATATGATCCTTTTATCTTATCCTAACCCTAACATTAGCCCTAGTTATGAAGTAGACACTAATTGTAGCCAAGCCCTAAACCTAAACTTATCCTAACCCTAAACCTACCTGTATACTGAACCCAACTGAAGGCCAAATCTAATCCTAAACCTAAACCTAAAATTAAGCCTAATCCTAACCCTAAACCCAGTGCTATATCTATACATAAACCTAACCCTAACCCTAAATCTAAACCTAAGCCTAACCCTCCAGGTAATCCTAGGAATAACCCTAACCCTAAAGCTAAACCTTAACCTGACACTAACTCTAAACATAACCCTAGATTCCTAACCTTAACAATCCCAATAATTTTATCCCTAATCGTAACCATAAAACTAACCAACCCTAACTGTAAAGTTAATAATGAACCTATCAATAGTCCTAACACAAACCGTAGACCTAAACCAAGCCTAACCCTGCAAGTAATCCTAGCCATAACCCTACTTTGAACCCTAAGCCTAACCCTAACCCTATGGCTAAACATTAAGCAAAGGTTAACCCTTAACATGACCCTAGTCCTACCCCTAACCTGAACCATAACTTTATCCCTACTTCTAACATAAAAGCATACCCCAACCCTGTCCCTAATGCTAACCCTAATCCTAAACCTTAACCAAAGCCTGATCCTATACAGCAAGCTATCCGTAACCCTAATCCCAATCTTAAACTTCGCAAAACCCTAGACCCAACTCTAAACTTAACCATAATGCTAACCTTAACCCTAACTCAAACCATGAACTTAGCCTTAATTCTAAACATAAATCTACACCTAAGCCTAGCTTTACATATAACACAAAACGTAACCCTACCTCTAAACCGTAAACTTATCCTAACCCTAAATTTAAACCTAGATGCAAACCTAACCCAAACCTTAACCACAACCCTGTCTGAAAACTAACATTAGCCTCCATCCTAGTTTTAACCCTTACACTAATCTTAACCCTAACCATAATCCTGGCTCTGACACTAATGCTAATACTACTTCTATAGGTAACCCTAGAGTTAGCCCTAACTCTAACCCTAATCCTAAACCTAACCTTAACACTAACTGTAGCCTAAACCCTAAACATAACCCTAAAAATACCACTAACCCTAACCCTAACCCTACCCCCCTCACCCTACCCTAACCCTAGCTCTAGCCCTAAATCTAAAACTAACTCTAACCCTAAACCTAATCCTAAGCACTAATATAAACATGACACTAAACATAACACTAAACAAACACTAATACCAATTCTAACCCCAACTCTAATCTTAATTCTCAATAGATATCCTGATCCAATCCATACCCTACATGTAATCCTAGGCCTAACACTACATCTAACCTGAATCCTAGCACAATCCCTAACACTAACCCTAAAACTAGACTTAATCCTAACTCAATAACTCCAAAATGAACCTGAGACCTAACTCTAACATAAACACTAATATTATTCTTTGACCTTAACCTAAACCGAACACTAGCCCTTGTCATAAAGCTTACTCTAACTGTAGCCTAACCCTAACACTAATCCTAACTGAAACCCTAACCCTAACCCTAACCCTAAACCTGACCCTAACCCTAACCCTAGCCCTAGCCCTAAACCTAAAACTAACCGTTACCCGAAACCAAATCCTAAATCCTAATATAAACCTAGAACTAAACATAACACTAAACATAACACAGTTACTAATTCTCACCCTATCTCTAATCCTAATTATGAATATAAAGCTGATTACAATAGTACCCTAACCCTAATCCTAGACCAGACGATACATGCAACCTAAATCCTACCACTAGCCCTAACACTAACCCTAAAACTAGCATTAATCCTAACTCTAATCATAAATACAAAACAAAGAAGAGAACTAACCTTAAACTTAATCCTAATATTACCCTTTTACCTTACCCTAACCCTAACACTAGACATAGTCACAGAACTGTCTCTACCCATAGCCTAGCCCTTATCCTAAACCTAATTCTAACCTTAAACCTACACCTATGTGTGTCTGTAACACTGGGCCAAAGACTAATCCTAAACCTAAACCAAACTGTAGGCCTAATCCTAACCCTAAACCTACACTATACCCAAACCTATCCCTAAACCTAACCTTAACCCTAACCCTAACCCTAACCCTAACCCTAACCCTATCCCTAACCCTAACCCTAAACCTAAAGGTAACCGTCAACCTACTACTAAGCCTAGCACAAAACCTTAACCTTAACCTAAGCCTAACCCTACAATTAACCCTAGCCATAACCCTATATTTAATCCTAATCCTAATCCATAATGTAAAACTAAACCTTAAGCTAACCCTAACCCAAAACATACCCCAAGTTTACTAACCATAACCCATATCATGACTTTATGCCTAATACTAATCCTAATCTTACACCTAACCATAAAGGTAACTGTGGCCCTAACTCGAGGCCTAACAGAAACCCTAAATATAAATCTAAGCCTAACACTACAAGTAATCCTAGCCATAATCCTAAATTTACCCTAAGCCTAACCCTAACCCTGAAGAAAAACCTTAATCTAACAATAACCATAAACATAACCCTAGTCCTAACCCTAAAGAGAATCGTAACTTTATCCCTAGTCCTGACACTAAACCTAATGCTAACCCTAAACATAAACTTAACCCTAACCCTATCCTTAAACCTAAACCTGAATCTAACCATATATGTAACCCTACCTCTCACCACAACCCTAAACCTAGACATAACACAAAATATAGCTTGGCCCTAAACCTAGCTCTAAACCTAACCATATGCCTCACCCTAATCTCAGCCCTAGCTTTAACACTAACATTAATCCTAACCCTAACCATATACCTAGCTCTAACACTAATGCTAATCCTAACTCTCTATATAACTCTAGACCTAACCCTACCTCTAACTCCAACCCTAAACCTAAACATGATACTAACCATAGCCTAGCCCTAAACCTAACACTATTCCTATACCTAACCATAACCATAGCCCTAGCCCTATCCCTAAACCTATAGCTAACCCTAACCTTAAACATAATCCTAAAACCTAATGTAAACTGAACAGCAAACATAACACTAAACATCACAGTAATCATAACACTAATACTATTTCTAGCCTTAACTTTAAATTCCAAATATGAACCCTGACACAAAACATACCCTATGTTAACACGAGGCCTAACATTACAAGAACTTGAATCCTAGCACTAAATCTAACATTAACCACAAAACAGTATTAATCCTAACTTTAGTCATAACTCTAAAAAGAACAGGAGACATCATCCTAAACCTAAACCTAATACTATCCTTTGATATTATACTACCCTTAGAACTACCCCTAGTCAGAAAGCTGACACTAACTGTAGCCTAAACCTAACCCTAGACCTAAACATAATATTATCCTTTGACTGTGCCCTAAGAATAACACTAGCCCTAGTCATAAAGCTGACACTGTAGCCTAAACCTAACACTAAACCTAATCCTAAAGCTAAGCCTACACTTAAGTGTGATGATAACCCCAGCCCTAAGCCTAATCCTAATGCTAAATAATAGTAGCCCTAATCCTAACCTTAAACCTAGCACTACACCTAATCCTAAACCTAACCATAACCCTAACTCTAACCCTAACCCTAACCATAACCCTAATCCTAACCCTAAACCTAACCCTAAACCTAAACTTAAAGCTAAACCTAACCCGAAAGGTAACCGTAAAACTAACACTAGTCCTAACAGAAAAGCTAAACCTAAATCTAAGCCTAACCATACAAGTAATGCTAGTTATAAAGCTACCTTTAACTCTAGGCTTAACCTTAACCTTAAAGCAAAACCTTAAACTAAATCTAACCCTAAATATAACACTCATTTACTGACCTTATCCTGCACCTTAACTTTATCCCTAACCTAATACCATTTCTAACCTTATCTCTAAGCTAAATTCTAAGTATATATCCTGATCCAAACCAAACCCTAAAATTATCCGTAGACCTACCACGACACGTAACCTGAATCCTAGCACTAGCCCTAACACTAACCCTAAATTGAGCCTTAATCATAACTCTAACCATAACACCAAGCAAACCTGAGATATAACCCTAAACCTAACCCTAATATTATTCCTTGACCTTACCCTAAACCTGACACTAGCCCTTGTCATAAAGCTGACTCTAAATGTAGCCTAATCCTAAACCTACCCTAGCCCTAAAGGTAACCATGACCCTAACACTATGTCTAAAACAAAACCTAAACCTAAACCTAAGCCTAACCCTACAATTAATCCTAGCCCTTAGCCTACTTTTAACTGTAAGTCTAAGCCTAACCCTAGCACTAAACTAATGCTAATCTGAAACATAACACAAGTTTCCTAACCCTATCCTGAATGGTAAATTTATCCCTAATCCTAACCATAAACCTAACCTTTACCGTAAAGGAAACTGGTACACTAACACTAGGCCTAACACAAAACCTAAACCTAAACCTAAGCCTAGCCCTACAAGTACTCCTAGCCATAACCCTACTTTTAACCCTAACTAACCCTATAAGACTAACCCTAACCCTATAGGTAAAGCTTAAATAATGTTAACCCTAAACATCACCCTAGTCCTAAGCCTAACAAGAACTGCAACTTTATCCTTACTCCCAAAAATAAAATAACCCTAACTCTAACCCTAACCCTAATACTAACCCTAATCTTAACTCAATATATAACCCTAGACCTAACGCTAACTCTAACCCTAACCATAAACCTAACCCTAACACTAAACAAGCCTAGCCCCATATCTAACCCTAACTGTAGCATTAACCCTAATACTAACCCTAACCGTAGTCTTAAACCTTAACCTAATGCTAACCCTAAACATAACCCTAGTCATAACTTTTACCTGCACTGTAATATTATCCCTAATCCTAACCCTAAACCTAATGCTAAACCTAAACATAACCCTAACCATAAACCTAATGCTAACAGTAAGCATACACCAAAACCTATTACTAATAACCCTAACCCTAACCCTAGCCCTAGCCCTAAACATAAAACTAACCCTACATGTAACCCTATCCCTAACCCTAACTCCAATTCTAACCCTAAACAAAACACTAGACCCAACCTTAAACTTAACCTTAATGCTAACTCAGCCCTAAGAGAAACCCTGAACCTAACCCTAACCCTAATCATAAACATATGCCTAAATGTAACCTTACATATAACACAAAATGTAACCCTACCACTAATACTAACCTTAAATATAACCCTAGATGCAAACCTGACCATAACCTGTACCCCAACAAAAGTCTGTAAACTAACCCAACCCTAACTTAACTCTAGACCTAATCCTCACATTAACATTACTATTAATTTTTGAGCTAACCCTAACTCTATTCCTAGCCATACACCTAAACTCAACCCTAGAATTAACCCTAACACTTAATCTTTACACTAATCTTAATCTTACTCTAACACTAATGTTAATTCTAACTCTATATGTAACCCTAGACTTAACCCTACTACTAACTTTAACCCTAAACCTAACCCTAGCACTACCCTTAGCCACCCCTAAACCTAACCTAAACTGTAGCCCTTATCCGAACCCTAATCCTAACAGTAACCCTAACCCTAGTCCTCACACTGAACCTAAAATTAAACCTAAACCAAATCCTAAACTCTGTTGTAAACTTAACACTAAACATAACACTAATACTAATTCTCACTCTATCTCTAATCTTATTTCTAAATATAAACCACAACCCAAAACGTATGCTAACTCTAACCCTAGACCTGACACTATACGTAACCTGAATCCTAGCATTAACCCTAATACCCTAAAACTAGCGTTAATCCTAACTCTAATAACTCCAAAACTAAATTTGAGACCTAACCCTAAAAGTTGCCCTAATATTATTCTCCATTGCTATGACAAAAATCTCTGACCACTACCAACTTGGGGAGGAAAGGCTTTATTCAGCTTACATCTCTTGGGTCACAGCTCACTAGGGAGCCCAAGATAGGAACTCAAGACAGGAAACTGGAGCCAAGAGCTGGAGCACAGGCCATTTAGAAATGCTCCTTACTGACTTGCTCTCCTGGTCCCTACTCAGCCTGCTTTCTCTGTGCAACACAGGACCACCTATCCAGGGGTGGCACCACCCACATTGGGCTGGAGCCTCCCACATCACTCAACAATTAAGAACATGCCCCATGGGCATTGCCATTGGCCAGTCCAATGAAGGAAATACCCCAATTGAGGCTCCCTCAACCCAAGGGTGTCACATTGAAATTGAAGCTATCCAGCACATAACCCTAACCTAAACATAATCCTAAACCCTAATGTAAACCTTACACTAAACATAACATACCCTAATACCAATTCTATCCCTAACTCTAGTCTAAATTCTAAATATAAACCCTGACCCAAACCACACCCTAAATCTAACCCTAGACCTGACATTACATGTAGCCCGAATCCTAGCACGACCTTTATAACTAACTCTAAAACTACCCCTTTTCTTAATCTAAGCATTATTCCAAAAGTAACCAGAGACCTAACCATAAATGTAACCCTAATATTATGCTTCGACCTTTCCCTAGGACTAACTGTAGTAAAAAAGCTGACACTAACCATAGCGTAGCCCTAACCCTTAAGCTAATCCTAAGCCTACACCTACCCCTATACATGACCCTAACCACAGGACTAAGCCTAATCCTAATCTAAACCTAAAAGTAGGTCTATTTCTAACTCTAAACCTAAAACTACACCTAATCCTAGACCTAACCATAAGCCTAACATAACCCTTACCATAAAGATAACTGTGACCCTAAAATGAGGTCTAACACAAGCCCTAAACCTGACCCTAAACCGATTCCTACAAGGAATCCTAGCCATAACCCTACCTTTAACACTAAAACTAACCTTACCTGTAGTCTTAACCATAAAACTAACCCTAACAATAACCCTAGCCCTAGCCCTAAACCTAAAACTAACCTTAACCCTAAACCTAATCCTAAAGCCTAATGTTAGCGTAACACTAAACAAAACACTAATACTAATCCTAACCCTAACTCTAATATTAACTGTAAATATAACCTGTGACCCACACCATACCCTAACCCTAACCCTAGACCAGTACTGCACATAACCAGAATCCAAGCATTACCTCTAACACTAAACCTAAAACTATCCTTAATCCTAACTGTAGTCATAACTCCAAAATGAGCCTGAGATGAAACCCTAACCTAACTCTAATATTATACTTTGCCCTTACCCTAGCCCTAACACTAGCCCTAGTCATAAAGCTGACACTAATCATAGCCTAACTAGAACCCTAAACCTAATCCTAAACCTGAATCTACACCTATATGCGACCCTAATCCTAGGCCTAAGGCTAATCCTAACCCTAAACCTAACATTATGCCTAATCCTAAACCTAACCCTAACCCTAAACCTAAACCAAAACCTAACCCTAAAGGTAACTGTGACCCTAACACTAGGCAAAATAGAAACCCTAAATATAAACCTAAGCCTAACCCTACAAGTAATCCTAAGCATAACCCTACCTTTAACCCAAAGCCTAAGCCTAATCCTAACTTTAAAGCTAAACCTTAACCTAACTAAACCTAAACATAATCCTAGTCCTAATCCTAACCTGCACCTTAATTTTATCCCTAATCTTAACCCTAATCCTAATACTAACCCTAAACATACCTCTATGCATAACCCTAATGCTAACTGTACCCTAAACCTAAACTGATACATAACCTTAGACCTAACACTAAACATTAAATCTAGCCCTATTCCAAGCACCGAACATAGGCCTAGCCCTAAACCTAAATCTACCCTAAAGGTAACTGTGGCCATGACAGTAGATGTAACACAAACCTAAACATAAACCTAAGCCTAAACCTACATGTAACCCTATTCCTAACCTGAACTTCAATCCTAACCCTAAACAAATCCCTGAACCAGACATTAAACATTACCT
The DNA here is from genome assembly GCF_000622305.1 of Nannospalax galili. Lineage (NCBI taxonomy): Eukaryota > Metazoa > Chordata > Mammalia > Rodentia > Spalacidae > Nannospalax > Nannospalax galili. The sequence goes on from NW_008342626.1 coordinate 400,077, forward strand.
TAATGCCAACTCTAGTCCTAACCCCCATCCTGAATCTAGCCCTAACCCTAAACATAAAACTACACCTAAGCGTAACCCTAAACATGTAACCCTACCACTAAAACTTAATCTAATAATAACCCTCAATATAACCGTAGACGCAAACCTTTCCCTAACCCCAACACTAGCCCTATCTGAAAATTAACACTAAACCTAATCATAACACTAACACTAATATAAATTTCTCAGCTAACCCCAATCTTGGCCCTAGCCATAAACCTAACCCCAACCGTAGCTTTGACCCTAACATTAATCCTAACCTAACCATAATTCTGGCTCTAACACTAATGCTAATCCTAATTCTATATGTAGGCCCAGACCTATCCCTACCTCTAAGCATAACCCTAAACCCATCCCTAACACTACCTGTAGCCTAGCCTTAACCATATACCTAACTTTAGTCCTAACCTTAACCCTAACCCTAACACTAACCATAACCATAAGACTTATGCCAGTAGCCCTTATGTTAGTCCTAGCCCTACACATAAAACTAACTGTAACCCTAAAGCTAATCCTAAATCCTATTATAAACCTAACACTAAACATAACACTAATACTATTTCTAGCCTTAACTCTAATCTTAATGCTAAGTAGAAACACTGATTAAACTGTACCCTAAACATAAAAACAGACGTAATATTACATGTAACCTGAATCCTAGCACTGGCTCTAACACTACCTCTAAAACTACCCTTAATCCTAACCCTAATAATAACTCCAAAACGAACCTGAGACCTAAACCTAACCCTAATATTATCCTTTGACCTTACCCTAACCCTGACACTTGCTCTAGTCATAAAGCTGTTAGTAACCATAGCCTTATCCTAAGACTAAACCTAATCCTAACCCTAAACCCACACCTATACATGACCCTAAACATAGGCCTAACCCTACTCTTAATTCTAAACCTAACATTTCATCTAATCTTAAACCTGATCCTAACCCTAACCCTAAAACTAAGCATAACCTACATTTAATTCTATCCATAAGCCTAATCCCAATCCTAACCCAAAACCCAACACTAAATCAAACCCTATAGCTAACCCTAATGCTAACACTAGCCCTAACCAAATCCTGAACTTAGCCCTAACCCTAAATGAAAACCTATACCTATGTCTAACCATACATATAACCCTAAATATAACCCTAACACTAAACATTAATCTAATCCTAACCCTAAACTATAACACTAGATGCAAACATAAAACTAAACCTACCCCAAGCCCTATTCTGAACATTGATACTAACCTTAAGTGTAACTCTAGACCTAACCGCAACACTAGCCCTAATATTAATTTTTGGAGCGAACCCTAACCCTAGCTCTAGCCCTAAACCTCACCCCAACCCTGGCTTTAACCCTAACACTAATCCTAACCCTAACTCAATACGAAACCCTAGACCTAACCCTCCTTGAACCCTAACCCTGAACTTAATCCTAACACTTACTGTAGCTAGTCCTAAACCTAACTGTAACTGTAGCCTTAACCCTAACCTTAACCTTAACCTTAACCGTATCCCTAGTCCTAAACCTAAAACTAACACTAACTCTAAACCTAATCCTAAACACTAATGTTAACCTAATACTAAACATAACAGTAAACATACACTAAACATAACACTAAACATAACACTAATATTAATTTTTGCCTTAATGTTAATCTTAATTCTAAATACAAACGCTCACCTAAACCATACTCTAATCCTAACCCTAGACCTGACACTACACATAGCCCGAATTCTAGCACTAGCCTTACCACTAACACTAAACAAACCTTGATCCTAACCTTGATCCTCTAGTCATAACTCCAAAACAAACTTGAAACCTAACGCTAAATTTAACCCTAATATTTCCCTTTGATCTTTTCTTAACCCTAATACCACCCTAGTCACAATGCTGACTCTTACTAATGCCTTGACTTAAATCTAAAACTAACCCTAAGCCTAAACCTACTCCTATACAAGAGCCTAACCCTATGCCTATGCCTAATCCTGACCTTAAAACTGGCAGTATGCCTAATCCTAACCCCACCCTAATAGTATACCTAATTCTAAACCTAAACCTAAACCTAAACCTAAAGGTAATTGTGACTCTAACACTAAGCCTAACATAAACCCTGAACCTTAACTTAAGCCTAACTCTATAAGTAATCTCAGCCAGAAACCTACCTTTAAACCTAAGCCTAACCCTAAACCTAAAGCTAAACCTTAACCTAACACTATCCGTTAACATAAGCCTTGGTCTAACCCTAACCTCCACTGTAACTTTCTACCTAATCCTAACCCTAAATCTAACATTAAAACTTAATATAACCAAAACCAGAAACCTAATGCTAACCCTAAACTGAAAACTAATCCTGACCCTAAACCCACCACTACATATGACCCTAACACAAGGCCTAATCCTAATTCTAATGTAAACCTAACAGTAGGACTAATTGTAACCCTAAACCAAACCCTACACTTATCCTAACCCTAACTTTAACGCTAAACTTAACCCAAACCCTAAGGTAACCGTGAACCTAACCCTGGGCCTAACACAAATTCCAAGCCTAACCCTAACACTAACCATAACCATAACCCTAACCCTAACAATAATACAAACCATTACCATAATATTAGCTCAAACACTAATGCTAATCCTAATTATATGTATAATCAGCCCTAACCCTACCTATAACCATAAGCCTAAAACCAACCTTAATGCTAACCATACCTAGCCTTAAACCTAACCTGAACTGTAGCCCTGACCCTAACCCTGGACCTAAAACAAATCCTAAACCTAACCCTAACCCTAACCATAACCATAACCATAGCCATAACGTGAGCAATAATCCTTACCCTAACTGTAATATTAACTCAAACACTAATGCTAATCATAATTATATGTATACTCAGCCCTAACCTTACCTAAAACCACAAGCCAAACCCAATCCTAATGCTAACCATAGCCTAGCCTTAAACCTAACCCTAACTGTAGCCCTAACCTTAACCCTAACACTAAACCTAACCCTAAACTTTACACTATCCCTAAACCTAAAAGTAAACCTAACTCTAAATCTAATCCTAAACCTAAATGTAAGCCTAACAAAAAATATAACATTAAACCTAACAATAATACTAAATCTAAACCTAACTCTAATCTTAATTCCAAATAAAAACCCTAATCCAAACCTTATACTAAACCTAACCCTAGACCTAACACTGCACATAAACTGAATCCTAGCACTACCCCTAACACTAACCGCAAAACTAGCCTTAGTCTTAACTCTAATCATAACTACAAATCCAACCTTAAAACTAACCCTAATATTATCATTCATCTTACCCTAACCCTAACACTAGACCTAGTCTTAAACCTGATGCAACCGTAGACTAACCCCAACTGTAAACCTAATCCTAACCATAAACCTACAACTATACCCGACCCTAACCTGAGGCCTAAGCCTAATCCTATCCCTAAACCTAACAGTGGGACTAATTGTAATCCTAAACCAAACAGAACACCTATCCAAATCCTAAACCTAAACCTAACCATACACTAAGGTAAAGGTGAAACTAACCCTGGGCCTAATACAAAACCTTAACCTAAACTTAAACATATCCCAACAAGTGATCCTAGACATAATCCTACCTTACCCCTAAAGCCTAACCCTAGCCATAAACCTAACTGCAACCCTAGCTTTACACCTGACATTAATCCTAACAGTAGCCACAATTCTGGCTCTAACATTAATACTAATCCTAACTCTATATGTAAGCCCAGACCTAAGCCTACCTCTAACCATAACCCTAAACTCAACATTAGCACTAACCATAGCCTAGCCTTAAAGATAACCCGAACTGTAGCCCTAACCCTAACCCTAAACCTAAACATAACCCTAACTGTCAGGTAACTCTGACCCTCCCTGGGTCTAATACAAACCCTTACCATAAACCTAAGCCTATCCCAAAAAGAAATCCTAGCCATAACCGCACCTTTAACCCTAAAGCCTGACCCTAACCCTAAAGCTAAAGCTTAACCTAATGCTAACCCTAAACATAACCCTAATATAGTAACACTAACCTGAGCTGTAACTTTATCACTAATACTAACCCTAAACAATACCCTAACCCTAATCCTAAACATAACCCTAACCCTAATACTAACCCTAACCATAAACCTAAGCCTAAAAATACATGTAACCCCATCTCTAGGGGTAACCCCATCTCTAGGGCTAACCCCAATCCTAAACTCAACCCTACCACTAAACTTTAATATAATTAATCTAATCCTAATCAAAAACATAACCCTGCATGCTAATCTAACCCTAACCCACACCCAGCTGTAGTCTGAAAATCAATGCTAACCCTAACTGTAAATCTAGACTTCACCCTAACAGTTACCGTAATATTAATGTTTGAGCTAACCCTAACTTTGCCCTAGCCATAAACCTAACCCCAACCCTAGCTTTAGGCTTAAAACTAATCCTAACCCTAACCATAATACTGGTCCTAACACTAATGCTAATCCTAACTCTATATATAAACTCAGACCTTACCCTACATTTAAAGATAACCCTAAACCCAAACCTAATAGTACCATAGCCTAGCTTTAAACATAACCCTAACTAAAGCCCTAAACCTAACCCTATCCTTACATTAGCACTAGCTCTAACTCTAAAATTAATACTAAACCTAAAACTAATCTTAAAGCCTAATGTAAGCCAAACATAAAACATAACACTAAACATAACATTAATACTAATTCTAGCCTTATCTCTAATCTTAATTCTAAATATAAACCCTGAACCAAATCTTACCCTAACCCTAATCCTAGACCTAACAATGCACATACCTGAATCATAGAACTAGCCTTACTACTAACCATAAAACTAGTGTTAATCGTAACTCTAATCATAACTCCAAATGTAACCTGAGACCTAAACCTAAACCTACCCCTAATATTATGCTTTGACGTTAACCTAGCACTAACACTACCCCTACACATAAAGCAGACCTTATACATAGCATATCCCTAACCCTAAACCTAATCCTAATCCTCAACCTACCACTATACATGACCCACTGTAAAGGTAACTGCAATCCTAATGCTAGGCCTAACACAAACCTTAAACCTAAACCAAGCCTAACTGTACAAGAAATGCTACACATAACCCTACCTTTAACCATAAGCCTAGCCTTAACCCTAAAGCTAAACCTTAACCTAACATGAACCCAAAACATAACCCTAGTTTCTAAACCTCACCCACAAAAGAGCTTTATCCTTAGTCCTAACCCTAAACCTAATCCTAACCATAAAAATAACTGTGACCCTAACACTAGTGCTGACATAAAACCTAACCAAAACCTAAACTTAACCCTATAAGTAAATCTAGCCATAACCCTAACTTTAACCCTAAGCCTAACCCTAACCCTAAATCTAATCTTATCCTCACGTTAACCCTAAATATAACCCTATTCCAAAACCTAACCTGATCCATAATTTTAACCCTAATCCTAACACTAAACATATCCATAAACCTAACCCTAATGCTAACCCAAAGCCTACACATAAACCTAAGCCTAACCATACATGTAACCCTATCCTTTACCCTGACCACAACCCTGACCCTAAACAAAACTCTAGACCCAACCCTAAACCCATCTCTAACACTAACTGTAGACCTAAACAAAACTCTGAACATAGTCCTAACCCTAAACGTAAACCTACACCTAAGCCTAACCCTACATGTAACCTTGTCTGTAACCCTAAAACTAAAACTTAATCTAATCCTAACCCTAAATATAACCCTAGACAGAAACCTAACCCTAAACCAAACACCAGCTGTAGTCCGAAAACTAATCCTATCCCGTAATTTAACTCTAGACCTAACCCTGACACTAACACTAATAATAATTTTTGAGCTATTCCTAACACAATCCCTAGCCATAAACCTAACCCCAAACCCAGCTTTAACCATAACACTAATCCTAATCCTAATCATAAACTGAGCTCTAACAGTAATACTAATCATAATGCTCTATGTAACCCTAGACCTAACCCCACCTCTAACCCTAACCCTAAACCTAACACTAACTGTAGCCTAGCCATAAAGCCTACCCTAACTCTATCCCTAAGCCTAGCAATAACCCTAACCATAACAGTAACCCTAGCCCTAACCTAAAACTAACCCTAACCCTAAGACTAATTATAAATTCTAATTTAATCTGAAAACTAAACATAACACTAAACATAAGCCTAATACTAATTCAAACCCTGACTCTAATCTTAATTTTAAATATAATTCCTGACCCAATCAGTACTCTAACCCTAACCTTAGACTTAACACTAAAAGTAACCTGAATCCTAGCACTTATGCTAACACTAACCCTAAAACTAGCCTTAATGCTAACTCTAATCATATCTCCAAAATGAACTTGAAACCTAACCTTAAACCTAAACCAAATATTATCCTATGATCTTATGCTAACCCTAACATTGAACCTCGTCTTAAAGCTGACACTAAGCATAGCCTAGCCCTAAATCTAAACCTAATCCTAACCCAAAACCTACAAATATTCTGAACATAACCATAGGCCTAAGCCTAGTGCTAAGACTAAACTTAACATTAGACCTAATCATAACCCTAAACCAAACACTACACTTATCGTAAACCAAAAACTAACCCTAACCCTAAATCGAAACCTAACCTGAAAGATAACTGTGAAATAATACTATAACTAACAGAGATCCTATCCTAAACCTAATCCTAACCATATAAGTAATCCTAGCCATACCCCTAGTTTTAACACTGAGCCTAATCCAAAACCTAAACCTAAATCTAATCCTTAACCCAATCCTAAACCTGAACTTAACCCTAGTTTCCTAACCCTAAACCACACTGTAACTTTATCCTAAATCCTAAACCTAACCCTTACCACAACTGTAACTGTGACCCTAAAACTAGGCCTTACACAAGAGCTAAACTAAAACCTAAGCCTAACCCTACAAGTAATCCTTGCTATAACTCTACTTTTAACCCTAAGCCTAAACCTAACCCTAAAACTAACCTTAATGTAATGTTAACCCTAAACTTCACCCTTGTCCTAACCCTAAGGAGAACAGTAACATTATCCCTGATCCTAACACTAAAAATAACCCTAATGCTAAACTTAAGCCTACACCTAAATCTAAGCCTAACCCTACATGTAACTGTACCCCCATCCCTAACCCAAGTCCTAACCATAAACAAAATCCCAGATCCAATAAGAAACCTAAACCTAACACTAATTCTAGCCCTAGTCCAAATCCTGAACCTTGCCTAACACTAATCCTAAACATAAACCTTCTCCTAAGCCTAACCCTACAATTAACCCTAAATTTAACCCTAACATTAAAAGCTAATCTAATCCTAATCATAAACATAACCCTAGACACAAACCTAACCCTAACACTAACACTAACCCTTTCTCAAAAACTAACACTAACCCTAACTTAACTCTAGACATAATCCTTATACTAACTTCAATATTAATTTTTGAGCCAAGAATAATCCTAGATTGAGCCATAAACCTAACCCAAACCCTAGCTTTAATCATATCAATAATCCTAACACTAATCATAATCCTGGCATAACACTTATGCTAATCCTAACTCTGCATATAACCCTAGGCAAATCTTTCCCTCTAACCCTGCACATAAACATAATTATAACACTAACTGTAGCCCACACCTACACCTAAACCTTAATGTAGTCTTAACCCTAAACCTAACCCTAACCCTAAAACTAAACCTAACCATAGCCATAGCCCTTAACTTAAAACTACCACTAACACCAAACCCAACCCTAACCCATAATGTAAACCTAACACTAAACATACCACTAAACATAATACTAGTACTAATTCTAACCCTAACTCTAATTTTCTGTCTAAATAAAAACCCTAACACAAACCATACCCTAACCCTAAATTAGACAAAACACTACATTAATCCATATCCTTGCACTACCCCAACACTGACCATAAAACTAGCCTTAGTTCTAATTCTAATCATAACTCCATGTATAACCTGAAACCTAACATCTAACCTAACTCTAATTTCATCCTTTGACCTTACCCTACCGAAACACAAGCCTTAGCCGTAAAGCTGACCTTAACCATAGCCTAGGCCTAAACCTAAACTTAATCCTAAGCCAAAACCTACCACTATATGTGGCCCTGACCCTAGGCCAAAACCTAATCCTAATCTTAAAACTAACAGTAGGCCTAATCATAATGCTAAACCAAACCCTACACCTATCCTAAACCTAACCGCAATCTTAACCCTAAACCTAACTGTAACCCTAAGGTAACTATGACCCTAAACCTGGGACTAACACAAACCCTAAATCTAACCCTAACCCTAATCCTAACCCTAACATTAATCCTAGCCCTAACCATAATATATGCTCTAACACTAATGAAAATCCCAACTCTATATTTTAACCCCAGACCTAACCTTATCTTTAACCATAACCCTAAACCCAAGCTTAACATTAACCATAGCCTAGCCTTAAACATAAACCTAACTGTAGCCCTAACCCTAATCCTATCCCTAATGCTAGCCTTAGCTCTAAACCTAAAACAAATCCTAACCCTAAACCTACCACTATCCGTGACCCTAACCCTAGGCCTAAGCCTAATCCTTCCCCTAAACCTAACAGTAGGCTTCATTGTAACCCTAAACCAAACACTACACCTATCCTATCCCTAACCCTAACCCTAACTCTAACCCTAACCCTAACCCAAAGGTTAAGGTGACACTAAGCCTGGGCCTAATACAAATACTTAACCTAAAACTAATTCTAAATCGTATAAGTTATCCTAGCCATAACCCTAAATTTAACTCCAGGTCTAACCCTAATCCTATTGTTAAACCATAAACTAATGCTAACCCTAAACATAACCCTAGTCCTAACCCTAACCCACATGGTAACTTTATCCCTAATCCTAACCCTAAGCCTAATGCTAACCCCAAATGTAACCATAACCCTAACTCTCATGCTTATCCTGATCCTAAAACTAAATCTAAACCTAACCATACATGTAACCCTATCCCACCTAACTCCAATCCTAACAGTAAAAAAAAAACCCGATACAAACCTTTTTGAAAAATAAATTATTTATTGAGAATTTCATTCATGCACATAAGGTGTTCTGATCATATCCATGCCCATTCCATCACCTCCAACTCCTCTCATAACTCCCCATCACTTTTTTTTTTCAGATAACTTCGTGTACTCTTTCTTCTTCCTTAATTATTAAATATTTTTATGGGCTTTTGGCTACTCTAACATCCCCCTTCTGAAGAGGTAACCCTAAAATCTTTTGAGGATTAAATAAAAGCTCCCAAATATTTTCGACATTTTTTGGCTTTGGGAAGGAAGTAGGTCGCTAATAGGTCCAAGGACACTGTGAGTTTTAGCCAAGAAACTGGCTACTTTTCTTTGGGGTCTTTTAACCTAACTGCCTATCGAATTCCTACCTCCTACCTCCTATTCTTATCACGCCATCCTCTGAAGAGGTTACCCCAATTGCCAATAGGGAATCTGAATGCAGACTGCTCTGTGTTCTTCCATGCTGAAAAGGAACACAGGGTGAGGCAATTGTAGTACCCCTTCAGTGGGTCTATCTAAAAGACTCCCAAATTAGATAACTATTATCTCAAAGAGGAAAAGAAAGTCTTTGAATCGTGAGTAGATGTGAAGGCAAGAGTAATTAGCATTACAAGTTCTAGACAGTGAATGAGAAAAAGTCATAACAGGGCAATTTTCAAATTTTCATGAGAGTCCATTTGAATTTCTTGACAAGGGTTTCCAAAAACATCCCTTTATTGCGTTCCTCCTCATTTTTGTTTTGTCTTCCAAGGCTGGACTTTATAGTGATGGATTCAGAATTTTCTTTCAGGTATTTTATTGCTGTTAGAATGGTTAGAAACCATGTCAGTTCCCTCTCAAAGGCTTCTAGACAGGGGAAGAAAATAAATTTATCCATCATTTTAGAAAAATAGCTGGTTGTCTCCCTTAGCTACAGGTGGTCATTACCGTATTGGAGACCAAGATTTGAAGTCTTCCATCTAAGCAATACTTTCTGGTTAGGAACAAAATCATCAATGAGAAGTAATTGTCTAAATAATTTTGGGGGGTCTTTTTGAGACAGGGTCTCCCTGTAGCCCCAGCTGTCCTGGAACTCACTATGTAGACCAGGCTGGTCTTGAACTCACAGAAATCTGCCTCCATCTTGCCTCCCGGGTGCTGGGATTAAAGGCGTGCACCACCCGGCCCTGCCATAACTTTTTATATAGACTTAACCCTAATGTCTGGGAAGTGTAACCCCTAGAACTCTTAAAGAAATATACTGATGACTTTTAGTTATACTTTCCTTTTGGGTGTTTAAGGCCATAGAGTTAACCCAAATAAATCAATTTATTTTTACACTTAAGGTCATTTGTGGATCTGTTCCTCAGGGGTCACATGGGCATGGGAGGAACTCCTGGCTCCTTTCTTTTACCAGTTCCATCTACGGGAATATAAGTCAAAGGTCCTGCTTGACCATGTCTGGCTTCTCTTGGAAACATGAATGAGATGTTTCCTCTGAGTTGACCCTGCTCTTTGTAGACTGGACACTCGTTCAAGTACATCTTGTGGGGTCTCCATGGCCTCCCTGAACAACAGGAGAGGTGACTCACCACAGTTACAGGACGTTTTGAAAGATGTTCCATAGTTGCCTGGAATTAGATGACCTTGGAGGTCAATGGGGAAAAACCTGTGCTTTAAATCCCTCTGACCTCATTAGTTTAGGCCTCAAATTATGGCTGTTAAAATCCAATAAGGTTAGTTCCACCAGTCTTGTACTTTTAATTCTCATGTGCTGTGTAGATAATGCTTAGGTTAAAAAAAAAACCAAATATCCTGAGATAAACTTTGACTAGATATTTATTTTATTACTTAACCTCATTGACCAGACATTTTACTTAACATAGACATTACTTAACTTATGACCATAGACGTTTTAAGATTATGTGTATATTATTTTTGTCTCATCCTTTATATATCATAACAGACCTAAACAGACCTTCATCACTTGCTTAGTCTTTCTCATTTTTTCTCTCTATTTTAGAAAATATCTCCATTCCCATATCCTTTTAACTTCTTTTACTATCTCATTTACTTTTTAAAAATAATTATGAGACACAATTCCATTAACAAATAAATTTTCCATCTGTTGTGAGGCTGGTTTTCCTGGAGATGGTAAACAATGCATATTCCCTTTCAAGGTTCTAGTGTCGTGCCAATGTTTGATTAAAGTTTTACTGGGGAACCAATGAATTTATTGAGATTACTCACCGAGACAACTGAGAGGTTGCTGGGGTGTATGTATGACCTGAGGGTATGCACACTGGAAAGGCTTTGCACAGCATGGGTTATGGGTTCAGAGCATGGGTTCCTTTCCTTCCCCAGATTGTATAATTTAGCCCTCTGCAAAACCAGTAGGCCATGTGTGATTAGGCTCAAATTACATTCAGTTGGATAGGAATGGTGGCTGGATAATGCAGTGAGGTCCAATGACCCTCCCTTAGTGAATGAGCACAGCCATCAACAAGTCCAATTGTGATGATGTTTAGCAATCAGGCTTGGCTGAAGTGATGAGGGTAGTTGTTATTTCATGCAGAAGGGATTGCTGTATAGCATCATTTTATTTAAAGGACCTGGAATTTAATATGATTTGGAGCTAGGATCCATATATGAAGGAGAACATATGTCATTTGTTTATCTGAGTCTGTGTTACTTCTCTTATTATAACAGTTTCTAGATCCATCCATTTACCTGCAGATTTCATTATTTCATCTTTCTTTACTGCTCCATTGAGGAAATACAGCACATTTTTGTTAACCACTCGTAAGTTAAAGGGCATTTAGTTTGCTTCTGTCTCTTAGGTATTGTGAAAAGAGTAGCAACAAACATCGTTGTAAAAGTATCTCTACAACAGAATGAGTCCTTTGGGTGTTTGCTAAGGAGTGGTATAACTGGGTCATATGGTAGGTTCATTTTTAGTTTTTTAAGAGTTCTCCACACTGTTTTCCATAGAGGTTGAATAAATTTTCAATCCCAACAACAGTGAATGAGCGTTCCCCTTCCTGCACATCCTTGCCAGCATTTGGTATAATTTGTTCTCTTGATACTAGCAGTGGAATGGTGTAAGGTGATACCTTAGGGTGGTTTTATTTGCATTTCCCTAATTACTAAAGATGTTGAACACCTTTGAGGTGTTTCTTGGCCACCTTTATTTCCTCATTTGAGAACTCTGTTTAAATCTTTCACCCACATTTTAATTGCATCATTTGGTTTCTTAATACTTTTTTTTGAGTTCTTTATATATTCTGGATGTTAAATCCCTGTCAGATGTTCCAATCCATGAATGTGGAGGTCTTTCCATCTCCTGGCGTCTTCCTCAATATCTTTCTTTAATGATTTAAAATTTTCATTGTAGAGATCATTGGTCAGATTTATTCCAAGATTTTTTTTTCAGCTAGTGTGAATGGGAGCATGTCCCTGTATTCTTTCTCCAATTGCTTGTTACTGGTATATAGAAAAGCTACTGGTTTTGTAGATTGATTTTATAACCTGCCACTATACTGAAAGTGTTGATCAGTTCTAGGACTTTTCTGGTGGAATTTTTGGGATCTCTTAGGTATATTATCATATCATTTGCAAAAAGTGATAGTTTGACCTGTTCTTTTCCAATTACTAGTCCTTTAATCTGCTTCTCCTGTCTTATTGCTCTAGAAAGATTTTCAAGCACTATGTTGAAAAGTAGTGGAGATATTGGACATCCTTGTAAGTGTTCCTAATTTTAATGGGAATGCTTCTGGTTTTTCTCCATTTAGAATGATGTTGGCTGTGGGTTTGTTGTATAGAGCTTTAATTATGTTTAGGTGCATTCCCTCCAGACCAATTCCCTCAAGGACTTTCAACATAAATACAAGCTGAATTTTGTTTGAAGCCTTTTCTGCATCTGTTGAGACGAAAATGTGGTTTTGTCTATGAGTCAATTTTTATGATTAATGATGGTTATTAACATGTGTCTATTGAACCATCCCTGCATTTCTGGGATAAAGCCCACTTGATCATTGTGAATATTCTTTTTGATGTGTGTCTGTATGCAGTTTGCAAGTATTTTGTTGAGAATTTTTGCATCTATGTTCATTAAGGGCTGGCTTAAAAGAAGAAATTTGGGAGTTCCCCCTCTGTTTCTATCGTTTTGAATAATTTAAGTAGTATTGGTTGGAGGTCTTCTTTAAATGTCTGGTAAAATTCCGCTGTAAATAGGTCTGGGCCTGGGATTTTTTAGTTGGGAGGCTTTGTATTACTGTTTCAATTTCCTCATGTTTCTGGGTATGTTTATTCTGTTGAACTCATCTTGCATTAACTTGGTGGGTCCCATGATTTTACATATCCATCCACTTCTTTTAGATTTTCAAATTTAGTAGCATATACGTTTTTAAAGTATTCCCTTATAATGTTCTGTGTCTTTCTGGTGTCTGTAGTGATTTTTTCCCTTTCATCTCTGATTTTGTTGCTTTGGAGGTGCTCTTTCTTTCTTTTGTTTAACTGGGCTAGTGAGGGTATGTCTACCTTGTTTAGCCTTTCAGAGAACCAGCTCTTAGATTCATTGATTCTTTGTATTGTTTTCTTTGTTTTTATTTCATTAATTTCTACTCTGATTTTCGTTATTTCTTCTCTTCTACTGGGTTTGGCTTTCATTTCTTCTTGCCTTTCCAGGGTCTTGAGTTGTAGAGTTAGGTTATTTGTTTGGGCTCTTTGTAACTTTTTAATGTAGGCACTTAGAGCAATAAACTTCCCTCTTAGGACTGCTTTTAATGGGCTCCAGAAGTTGTGTTGTGTTGTATTGTCCCTTTTGTTTAATTCCAGGAATTCTTTTGTTTCTTCCTTACTTTCTCCTTTGACTCACTCATTGTTTAGAAGTGTGTTGTTTAATCTCCACGGCTTCGTGTAGTGACTAGGGTTTGTCCAGTGTTTATTTTGAGATTTATTACATTGTGGTCTGACAGAATGCATGATATTATTTCAATTGTTTAGTATTTGTTGAGGTTTGTTTTGTGGCCCAGTATGTGATCAATGTTTGAAAAAGTTCCATGAGGTGCTGAGTAGAAAGTGTACTCTTTGGTGCTTGGGTGCAATCTTCAAAAGATGTCTGTTAGTTCCATTTGATGTATGGTAACATTTAATTCAGATGTCTCTGTTTATTCTTTTTCAAGTTGAACGGTCTAATGGGGACAATACAGTATTTAAGTCCCCCACTATGACTGAGTTGGGGTTAATATGTGTCTTAAAGTCCTGTATTCTTTTTATGAATTTGGGTGCACCAGAGTTTGGTGCATATATGTTGAGGATTGTAATAACTTCTTAGTTAACTATTCCTTTGTTCAAAACGAAGTGACCCTCATTATCATCTTTGCATATCTGGGATAAAGCCTACTTGATCATTGTGAATGTTCTTTTTGATGTGTGTCTGAATGTTTATTTGTTTGTATTTTGGTTTGATGGATATTTATTTATTTATTTATTTATTCTGATTTTTTTGAGACAGGGTTTTCCGGTTGAACTGTCTAATGGAGACAATACAGTATTGAAGATCCCCACTATCACTGAGTTGGCGTTAATCTGTGTCTTAAAGTCCTGTAGTGTTGTTTTTATGAATGTATGCATAAAAAGATTAGTTTTACTTTGAAATATATTTTGTCAGATATTAGATTTACAACCCCTGCTTGGTTCTTAGTGCCATTTGCTTGGAATATTCTTTTCCTTCTTTTTACTTTTTGCTAGTGCCTGTCCTTGAAGGTGAGATGGGTTTCTTGCAGACAGCAAAGAGATGAATTAGAGATGGGTTTCTTTCAGACAGCAAAGAGATGGATTTTATTTCTTAATCCGTTCATTTAGTCTGGTTTTGCCTGGGAGCTCAGTCCATTGATATTTAAGGTTATTATTGAAAGGTGTATATTGGTTGCCATTTTCTTTTTGATGTGCGTCTGTATGCTATATGTATGTATGTATGTGTGTATGACGATATATGTATGTATGATGTGTCTGTAGGTGTGCATGTATAAAAAAGATTAGTTTTATTTTGAAATCTATTTTGTCAGATATTAGATTTACAACCCCTGCTTGTTTCTTAGTGCCATTTGCTTGGAATATTCTTTTCCTTCTTTATACCTTTATTTATTTTCTTTCGTTTCCCCTGGAGTATAGTTGTTTCTCTTTCTGCTTGCTGTATTGTTTTAAGTATTCTTTGAAGGGATGGTTTTGCAGACATGTAATCTTTCAGGCTTTTCGTGTCATGGAAGATTTTTCCATCCCCTTCAACCAAAACAGACATTTTTGCTAGGTAAAGCATTCTTGGCTAACATTTATTATCATGTAGAACTGGAAATATCTTGCTCCAGCCTCTTCTGGCTTTCATAGTTTACATTGATAAGTCAGCTGTAATTTCTTAATCTGTTCATTTAGTCTGTTTTTGACTGGGAGCTCAGTCCACTTATATTTAAGGTTATTATTGAAAGATGTTTATTGGTTGCTGTCATTTTGATTGCTGTTTGTGTTATCTGTCTAATTTTGTGTTTCCTTTATACCTTTATTTATTTTCTTTCGTTGCCCCAGGAGTATAGGTGTTTCTCTTTCTGCTCTCTGTATTGCTTTAAGTATTCTTTGAATAGCTGGTTTGGCGGACATGTAATCTTTCAGGCCCTTCATGTCATTGAATATTTTCTATCCCCTTCAACCAAAACAGACATATTTGCTAGGTAAAGCATTCTTGGCTAACATCTATTATCAGGTAGAACTGGAAATATCTTGTTCCAGCCTCTTCTGGTTTTCATAGTTTACATTGATAAGTCAGCTGTAATTCTGATGGTCTTTCCTTTGTCTATGCATTTAGTTTTTTTTACTATGAAATGTCATGGGGAGTGTCTTTTCTGATCCTGCCTATTTGGTGTTCTGTGTGCTTCCTGTATTTGTATGGGGATGTCGTTCCTTAATTTTGCAAAATTCTCTTCTACAATCCTGTTTAAGATCTGGTCAACACCATTAACCTGAAATTCTTCTTCTTCCTCTATTCCGATGATCCATAGATTGTCAGCTGTAATTCTGATGGGCTTTTCCTTTGTCTGTGACTTGTTGATTTTCTTTTGCTGCTTTCAGTATTCTCTCTTTTTTTATACATTTAGTTTTTTTTTTTTTGATATGTCATGGGGAGTTTCTTTTCTGATACTGTCTGTTTGGTGTTCTATATGGTTCTTGTATTTGTATGGGCATGTCTTTCTTTAATTTTGGGAAATTTTACACTTCTACAATTCTGTTTAAGATATGTTCAACACCATTAACCTGAAATTCTTCTTCTTCCTCTATTCCAATGATCCATAGATTTGGTCTTTTCATGGTGTCCCGCATCTCTTGCATACTCCATTCCTGTGTTTTTGATTTTTAAATGTTCCATAATCTTTGAGTGGTCCAGTTCTTGAACTTTATCAATCAGTGTTGATATTCTATTTCCCATTTCTTTCATTCTAGTGGTGAGGATTTCCCCTGTTGTTTCAAATTGGCTTATTGAGTTTTATACTACTTTGGTCTTCATTTCTGTATGAGTTTTCATCAATGTTTCTATCTCTTTTGTGAATTCATTCAGAAGTTTATGCCTATCTTCTTTTAGCTCTTTGATTTGTTTGTTCATGTGTTCTTTAAATTCATTGAAGTCCTTGATCATGTTTATGATTGTTCTTTTAAATTCAGTGTCCTGGGTTACCTCTAGCAGAGTTCTCCTTGTAGAACTCTTCTCCAGGATTGGTGGAGTTTGGTGGGGACATAATGTTTTGGCGTTCCATTTTATTCTTTTTTTGTGATCTTGGCATATGAATTTCTTTTGTTGTTTATGATTCTGAGAGAATTAAGCTGAAGTATGCTTCTGTTTATATTATCCATGTCCCTAGATCCTTTTTTATTGGTTATGTAAAACTGGTTGTGACAGGGTTCAGGTTCTCTCAGGTTTAATTTGGAGGTAACTGACAGTGCCAGAACAGCTATTCTGGAGTACCCACAGAAGCCCAATTCAGGTTCCAGTCAGGTAAACTCAGGCTTCCTTCACCAAGTGGAGGCAGGATCTGGGCGTGATCAAGGAGTCCACACTCTCAAGTTGTCTGCTAAGATCTCTGCCTTAGCTTACTGAAGCCAGATCTGCCCTGGCACCTTGGGAGGGTCCTCAAAAAATCACAGGTAGGAGGATGGGGATGGCTCAATTAAGGAAAGCTCACCATCACATGGAGACAGGATCTGCTGGGCTCTCAGGCAGTCCCCTGAATTCTCAACCTCTTTTTCATAGATGCAAGAGGGAGGCCAGGGACACTCTCTGGTGGTCTGCTGATATAAGAGATTCTACATGATGGAGGACAAAGCCCACCTACTCATGCTCTCTGCTAATATCTCAGCCTTAGCCTACCAAAGCCAGATCTACACTGGGTCCTTTGGAGGGGCCTCACAAAATCCCAGGTAGGGAGATAGCTATGGCACAATCATGGGAATCTCACCAATATGTGGAGGCATGATCTGGGGCCTCTCAGGCAATCCTCTGCATCTCAGACCATCTGTCAGAGAGAGGCTAGATGGAGGCCAGAACTGGGCAGTTTCTGGCACCTAGACCCAATTCTTAACCTAACCCCAATGCTAAGTCTAGCCCTCAACAAACCTTGAATGTAGCCCTAATCTTAAACGTAAGCTTACACCTAAGCCTAACCTTTTAAGTAACCTTAAATGTACCTGTACCACTAAACCTACATCTAATCCTAATCCTCCAAATTTCCCTAACCATCCACCTAACCCTAAACCACCCCCAACCCTACTCCAAAAATTGACACTACCCTAACTGTAACTGTAGACCTAACCCTAACACTAAACTTAATATAAATTTTTGAGCTAACCATAGCCTTAGCCTGAGCCATAACCCTAAACCTAACTTTAACCTTACCACTAATCCTAACCCTAACCATAACCCTGGCTCTAACACTAATTCTAACAGCAATTCAATGTACAGCACCAGACCTAAGAATTCCTCTCACTATAACACTAAACCCAACCCTAACAATAACCATACCATCACCCTAAACCTGAACTTACGTGTAAGCCTAACCTGAAACCTAACTCTGCTAACCCTAATGCTAATGCTAACCCTAACACTAAGGCTAACCCTAGCCCTAAAGCTAAAACTAACATTAAACCGAAATCTGATCCTAAACCCTAATATATATCTAACATTAAACTTAACACTAACACTAATTCTGACCCTAACTCTAATCTTAATTCTAAATATAAACCCTGACCAAAACTGTACCTGAACCCTAATCCGAGACCTGATATTTCATGTAATGCAAACCCTAGCACTAACCCTAGACCTAACCCTAACATTAACCCTAGTATTAATTTTTGAGGTAACCCTAACCCAAACCCTAGTGATAAACCTAACGCCAATTCTGGCTTTAACCCTAACATTACCCTAAACCTAAACATAATCCTGGCTTTAATGGTAATGCTAATCCTGACTCCATAGGCAACCCTAGACCTAATCATACCTCTAAAACTAGCCCTAAACTTAACCTCAACACTAACCATAGCCTAGGCCTAACCCTAATCCTAACCCTACCCCAAGCCCTAAACTCAAAACTAATCCTAACCCTAAACCTAACCCTAAACTCTAATGCAACCCTCACACTAAACACAGCACTAAACAAAACACTAAAATAAATCTCACCCTAAATCTAATATTAATTCTAGATATGAATCCTTACTCAAACCATATCATAATGCTAACTCTTGACCTGACACTACACATAGCACGAATCTTGGCACTAGCCTTACCACTAACCCTAAAACTAGCCTTAAACCTAATGCTAATCATAACTGCAAAACTAACCTGACACCTGACCCTAAACCTAACCCTAATATTATCCTTTGCCCCCCCAACCCTAACACTCCCACTAGTTATAAAGCTGATTCTAACCAAAGCCTAACCCTAACCCAAACCTAATCCTAACCCTAAACCTACCTCTATATGTGAACCTAACCCTAGGCCTAAGCCTAATCCTGACCCTAAACCTAATAGTAGGCCTAAACCTAACACTACACCTAATCCAAAACGTAAACCAAACCCTACCACTAAACCTAAGCCTAACCCGAAAGGTAACCATGACTCTAACACTAGGCCTAATACAAAACCTAAACCTTAACCTAAGCCTAAACTTCCAAGCAGACCTAGCTCAAGCCCAGCCTTTAATCTTAAAACGAAACCTAACCCTAAAGCTAAACCTTAACTTAACCTAAACCCTAAACATAACCCTGGTCATAACCTTAACCAACCCTTTACTTTATCCCTAATCCTAACATTAAATATAACCCTAACCCTAATGCTAAACCTAACCCTAAACCTAAATTAAGCCTAATCCTATATGAAACCTTGTCCTGAACCCTAACACAAATCCTAACCCTAAACAAATCCCTAGACCCAAATCTAAACTTACCCTTATTGGTACCTCTTGACCTAAACCAAACACTGAATGTAGCACTAAATCTAAACGTAAACCTGCACTTTAGCCTATCCCTTCACATAATCCTAAATGTAACCCTACCAGTAAACCTTAATCTAATTCTAACCATAAATATAAGCCTAGAGGTAAACCTTACCCTAACACAAACCCTGGCTCTAGTCCAAAACCTAAGAATAACCTTAACTGTAACCCTAGCCCTAACCCTAACAGCAAACCTAATATTAATCTTTGAAATAACTCTAACCCTAGCCCTAGCTATAAACCTAACCCAACCCTAGATTTAACCCTAACACTGTAACCATAATCATAGCTGTAAAACCCTAATGTTAATTAACTAACATTAGTTAATCCTAACTCTGCATGTAACCCTAGACCTAAAACTACCTGTAACCCTACCACTCAACCTGACCCTAACCCTGACCATAGCCTAGCCCTAACCCTAAACCTAACCCTGATATTAACTTTGACTTTACCCTTACCCTAACACTAGCTGACACTAACAGTACCCAAATCCTAACACCAATTCTATCCTTAAACCTACCCAAAACCCTAGCCCTAAACCTAATCCTAACCCTAAACCGAACAGTAGGCTTGAGCCTAACATGAAACCTAGCACTGCAGTTAATCCTAAACATAGCCCTAACCCTGACTCCTGACCTAGTCCAAAAACTAACACTAACCCTAATTTAACTCTAGGTCTAAATGTAATACTAAACCTAATATTAATTTTTGAGCTAACCCTAATCCTAGCTCTAGCCATAAACCTGACACCAACTCTAGCTTTAACAGTAACCATAATCCTAACCCTAACTCTAACTCTAATTCTGCCTCTAACACTAATGCAAACCCTAACTCTATAAGTAACCCTAGACCAAACCCTACCTCTAACCCTAAACCTAAACATAACACTAACGCCAACCCTAGTGCTAGCCCTAAACCTAAAACTAACCCTAACCCTAATTCTAAACCTAATCCTAAACTTTAATGTAAAGCTAACACCAAATATAATACTTAACGTAACACTAAACATAACACTAATACAAATTGTAACCCTAACTCTAATCTTAATTTTAAATATATACCCTGAAGGAAAACGAACCCTAACCCTAACCCTAGACTTAACACTACATATAACCTGAATCCTAGCACTAGCACTAACACTAACACATATCCTAAGTGTAACCGTGACCCTAAAACAAGGCCTAACACAAACCCTAAACCTAAACTAAGCCTAAACCTACAAGTAATCCTAGCCATAACCCTGCATTTATACCTAAACCTAACCCTAACTGTAGTCTTAACCATAAAGCTAACCCTAACCCTAACCCTAGCCCTAGCCCTAATCCTTAAACTAACCCTAATCCTAAAACTAATCCTAAGCCCTAAGGTAAATGTTACAACTAAATGTAACACTAATACTGATTCTAACCCTAACTCTAATCTTAATTCTAAATATACACACTGACCCAAACCATACCCCAAACCTAAAACTAGACCTAACATTGCATGTAACCAGAATCCAAGCACTAGCTCTAACACTAACTGTAAAACTAGCCTTAACCCTAAACTTAACCCTAACATTATCCTTTGCCCTTACCCTAACCCTAACTCTAGACCTAGTGATAAAGCTGACACTAACCGTAGCTTAACTCTAACACTAAACGTAATCTTAAACCTGAACCTATGCCAATATGTGAACCTAACCCTAGGCCTAAGTCTCAATCTAACCCTAAACCTAACATTACACCTAATCCTACAAGAAAACCCTAACCCTAATCTAAACCTGAGCTTAACCTGAAAGGTAACTGTCACCCTAATACTGGGCCTAACACAAACCCTAAACCTAAAATTAGCCTAACCCTACAAGTAATCCTAGCCACACTTCTACCTTTATACCCAAGCCTAAAACTAACCCTAAAGCTAAACTTTAACTTAATGCTAACTCTAAACATAACCGTAATATCTTAACAATAATCAGCACTGTACCTTATCCATAAATATAACCCTAAACATAAACCTATCTGTAAAGATAAAAATGACTCTGTCACTAGGCCTAACAGAAATCCTGAACCTCAACCTAAGCCTAACCTACAATAATCCCAGTAATAACCCTACCATTAAACTTAAGCCTAAATCTAACCTTTAAGCGAAACCTTACCCTATGGATAACCTTAAACATAACCTTACTTTACTAACCCTAACCCAAAAGGTAACTTTATCCATAGTCGTAATCCTAAACCTAATGCTAACCCTAAACTTAAGTATAACCATAACCATAACTCTACATGTAACACTATCCCTAACCATAACCTTAATCTTAACCCTAAACAAAACCCTAGACCCAACCCTAAACTTAACCCTTGTGATAACTCTACCCTAACACAAACCCTGATCCTAGCCCTTACTCTAAATGTAAATCTAGCCAAGCCTAACCTTAAATGTAACCCTGAACTAAACCTTAATCTAATCTTAACTCAAAATATAACCATAGAGGCAAACCTAACCCTAATATTATCGCCAGAACTAGTGCAAAAACTAACACTAACCCTAACTGTCACTCTAGACCTAGCCTCAACACTAACCATAATAATAATTTTTGAAGTAATTGTCACCCTAGCCCTAGACATAACCATAATTGATACCTTACCTTTAACTGTAACTATAGTCCTGACCCTGACCGTAATCCTGGCTCTAACACTAATACTAATCATAAATCTGTATGTAACCCTAGACCTAAACCTACCTCTAATTCTAAACCTGAACATAACCCAAACACTAACCTTAGCCGAGCAATAAACCTAACCCTAACTGTAGCCCTAAACCTAACCCTAACCCTAACCATAAATTTAACCTGAAACCCTACTGTAAAGCGTATACTAAACATAGTACTTAACATACATTAACATAACACTAATACCAATTCTGACCCTAACTCTAATCTTAATTCTAGATAAAAATCCTGACCCAAACCATACCCTAACCCTATCCCTAGACCTAATGCTACACATAAACTGAATCCTAGCACTAGCACTAACACTGACCCTGAAATTAGCCTTAATCTTAACTCTAATCATCCAAAACTAACCTAAGACCTAACCCTCAACACTAAACCTAACAGTAGCCCTAGTCCTAAGGCTGACAGTAACTGTAGCAGAACTCTAACCCTAAAACTAATACTAACCCTAAACTTACCCCTCCATGTGACTAAAATCTTAGGCCTAAGTGTAATCTGAACCCAACAGAAGGCCTAATCCTAACCCTAAAACTAACACTATACCTAATCCTAAACCTAATCCTAACCTTAAACCTAAACCTGACCCTGACCCTAAAGGTAACTGTGACGCGAACACAAAGCCTAACAAGCTCTAACCCTAAAACTAAGCCTCTACAAGTAATCCTAGCCATAACCCTACCATTAAAACTAACTGTAATTCTAAGCCTAAAGCTAAAACTTAAACTAACACTAACCCTCAATGTAATCATAGTCTAACCCTAATCCACAGAGTAAATTTATCCCTAATCCTAACCCTAAACCTAATGCTAACCCTAAACATATCACTAACCTTAACCCTAATACTAACCCTAACCCTAAACATAATTTTAACCCTAACCATACATGTAACCCCATCCCTAACCCCGACCCCAATCACAACCAAAAACATAACACTAGACAAAACCCTAAACCTAACAATGACGCTAACTCTAGCCCTAACCCAAACCCTGAATGTAGCCCTAAACCTAATCGTAAATGTACACCTAAGCCTTTTCATAAATGTAACCCTAAACATAACCCCACTACCAAACTTTAATCTAATCCTAACCCTAAATATAACCCTAGATGCCAATTTAACACTAGCCCACTCCCAGCACTGGTTCAAATACTAATACTAACCCTAACTGTAACTCAAGACATAACGCTAACACCCTAATATTAATTTTTGAACTAATCTTAACCCTAGCCCTAGCCATAAACCTAACGCCAACCCTAGATTTAACCCTCATATCAATCCTAACCATAACCATTATCCTGACTCGAAGACTAATGCGAATCCTAACACTATATAAACCCAGGCCTAACCCTACCTCTAACCATAACCCTAACCTCAACCCTAACACTAACCTTAGCCTAGCCCTAAACCTTACCCTACCTGTAGCCCTAACCCTAAAACTAGCCATAACCATAACTCTAATTATAACCCCAAAAGTAACTTGAGACTTTTACCCTAAACCTGACTCTAACATTATCCTTTGATGTTACCCTAACCCTAACACTAGCCCTAGTAATAAATCTGACATTAACCATAGCCTAGACCTAACCCTAAACCTAATCTTAACCCTAAACCTACCCCTGTACATGACCCTAGGCCTAGGCCTAAACCTAATCCAATCCCTAAACCTAGCAGTAGGCCAAATCCTAACCATAAACATGACACAACACCTAATCCTCAACCTGTCCTAACCCTAAGCCTAAAGGTAACTGTGACCCTAAAACTAGGCCTAACACAAACTTTAAACTTAAACCTATGGCTAACTTTCAAATAATCCTGTCCATAACTCTACATTTAAGCCTAAGTCTATCCCTAACCCGAAAGCTAAAATTTACCTTAATGCTAACCCTAAACATTACCCTATTTTCCTAACCCTTACTAGTACTGTAGCTTGATGACTAACCTTCATCCTAAACCTAACACTAAGCCTAAACATAAACTTAATCCTAACGCTAATACTAACCCTAACCCAAACCTAAATGTAAACCTAAGCCTAACCCTAAACGTAATACTTGCCCTACCCCTAACCCCATTTCTAACCCTAAACAAAAACCATAGAACCACAGCTAAACCTAAACCTAATGCTAACTCTAGTCCTAACCTAATCTCTGAACCTAGTCCTAACCCTAGTTGTAAACCTATACCTAAGCCTAACCCTCCATTAAATGTAAACCTTCCACTAAACCTTAATCTAATTCTAACCCTAAATGTAAATCTAGACACAAACCTTACCCTAACCTAATCCCAGCCATGGTCCAAAAACTCACACTAACCCTAACTGTAACTCCATACCTAAACCTTATACTAAACCTAATATCAATTTTTGAGCTAAACCGAACCCTAGATCTGGCAATAAACCTAATCCCAACACTAGCTTTAACCCTGACAATAATCCTCACACTAATTATAATCCTGGCTCTAACACTAATGCTAATCCTAATTCTATATGTAACCCTAGACCTATCCCTACCTCTAATGCTAAATCTAAACCTAACCCTAGAACTAATCGTAGCCTAACCATGAACCTAACCCTAACTGTTGCCCTAACTATAACCCTAACCCTCACCCTAACACTAACCATAACCCTAGCCCTAACCCTAAAAATAGCACTAAGCCTGTACTAATCCTAAACCCTAATATAAACCTAACACTAAACATAACACTAATGCTAATTCTAACCCTAACTTTAAACTTAATTCTAAAATAAACCCTGAACCAAATAATGCCCTAACCCTAACCAAAGACCTAACACTACAGGGACCCCGAATCCTAGTACTAGTCCTAACACTAACCCTAAAACTAGCCTTAATCCTAACAGTAATCAGAACTCTAAAACTAATCTGAGACCTAACCTTAAACCTAATCCTAGTGTTATCCTTACACCTTACCTTAACTAGCCTTTGTCATAATGCTGACAAGTAACTGTAGGCTAGACAAAAACCTAAACATAATCCTAACCTTAAATCTATCCCTATATATGACCCTAACCCTAGGCCTAAGCCTAATCTTAACCCTAAATCTAACACTACGCCTAATCCTAAATTAACCCTAACCCAAAAAGTAATGATGGCCCTATATCTAGGCCTAACATAAACCCTAAAGCTAAATCTAAATCTAACCCTAAAAGTAACCCTAACCATAAACCTACCTTTAACCCTAAGCCTACACCCTCACCCTAAATCTAACCCTAGTCATAACACTAATGCGCATTGAAATTTTTTTCTAATCCTAACCCTAAACCTAAAGCTAAACCTAAACATAAGCATAACCCTAAATAAAATGCTATCACTAACCCTAAACCTAAACCAAAACCTAACCCTGCATGTATACCTATCCCTAACCGTAAGCCCAGCTCTAGTCTGAAAAATAAACTAGCCGTAAATGTAACTCTAGACCTAATTCTAGCACTAACACTAATATTAATTTTCGAGATAGTCCTAGCTCTAACCCTAGGCATAAACTGAACCCCGACCTCAGCTTTAACCCTAACACTAATCCTAACCATACACATAATCCGGGCTCTAACACTAATGCTAATCCTGACTTTATATGTCACCCAAGACTTAACCCTGCTTCTGAACCAACCCTAAACCCGACCCTTACACAAACCTTAGCCTAGTCCTAAGCCTAACCCTAACTGTAGCCCTAACCCTGACCCTAACCCTAACCCTAATTCTAGAAATAAAACTTACCCCAAGCCTAGCTTTAAACCTAACAATAATCCTAACCCTAACCATAATCCTGACTTTAACACTTAATGCTAATCCTAACTCTATATGTAACCCCAGACCTATCCCTACCTCTAACCATAATCCTAAACCCAAAAGTAACCTTAACCAGAACATAGCAATAAACCTAACTGTAGCTGTGGCCCTAATCAACCCTAAACCTAACCCTAAACTTGACCCTAACCCTATCCCTAACTCTAGACATGAAACTTACCACAAGCCTAGTTTTAAACCTAACAATAATCCTAAACCTCACCATAATCTTGGCTTTAACACTTAATGTTAATCCTACCTCTATATGTAACCACAGACCTAACCCTATGCCTAACCATAACCCTAAACCCAACCCTTACATTAACCTGAGCCTAGCCCTAAACCTAACCATAACTGTAGCCCTAACCAACCCTAACCCTAACCCTAACCCTGACCCTAAACCTAACCCTAACCCTAAAATTAGCCCTAGCCCTAAACCTAAAACTATTCCTAAACCTAAACCTAATCCTAAACCCTAATGGAAACCTAACAGTAAACATAACCCTAAACACAACACTAGTGCTAATTATAGTCCTAACTCTAATCTTAATTTTAAGTATAAACCTGACCCCAAACCTACCCTAACCCAAAACCTACACCTAATATTACAGATAACCTGAAATCTAGCAATAGCCCTAAAACTAACACTGAAATTACTCTTAATCCTAACTCTAATCATAATTCCAAAAGTAACCTGTGAACTAACCCTAAACCTAACTCTACCATTATCCTTCGACCTTACCCTAACACTAACTCTAGCCCTAGTCATAAAGCTGACACTAACCTTAGCCATTACCCTAAATCTAATCCTAACACTAAATGTACATAGTAAGCCTGAGCCTAGGTCTAAGCCTAACACATGACCCTGAGGCTAGGCCTAAGCCTAATCCTAACCCTAAACCTAATGGTAAGCCTAATCCTAACCCTAAAACTAACACTACATCTAATCTTAAACCTAACACTAAGTTTAATGTTAACCTTATCCCTAAACCTAAACCTAACCTGAACTTTAGCCCTAACCCTCACCCTAAACCTAACATTAACCCTAACAACACTAACCCTAACACTAGACTTAGCCCTAAACCTAAAACTAACCCTAACTTTATAGCTAATCCTAAACTCTAATGTAAACTTAATATTAAACATAGCACTAAACATAATTCTAAACATAACACTAATACTACTTCTAGCCTTAACTCTAATCTTAATTCTAAATAAAAACTCTGACCCAAACCATATCCTAAACCTAACCCTAGGCCTAACATTACACATAATGCAAATTCTAGTACTAGCTCTAATACTTTCCCTAAAACTAGTCTTAATCCTAACTCTATTCATAACTCCAAAACGAACCTGAGACCTAACCCTAAACCTAACCCTAATATTATCCTTTGACCTCATAGTAACCACAACACTAGCTGTAGTCATAAAGCTGACACTAAGTGTAGCCTAGCCCTAACCCTAAACATACTCATAACCCTAAACCTAACTGTAGGTCTAATCATAAGCCTTAACCAAACACTACATGTATCCTAAACCAAAACATAACTCTAACCCTAATCTAACCTTAATCCTAAAGTGAAACCTTAACTGAAGGCTAACCCTAAACATAATTCTAGTTTCCTAACCCTAACCTGCACCATAACTTTATCCTTAATCCAATCCTAAACCTAACCCTAATTGTAAGGATAATTGTGATGCTAACACTAGGGCTAACACAATCCCTAAACCTGAATTTAAGCCTAGCACTACAAGTAATCCTAGCCATAACCCTGCATTTAAACCCAACAATGGCTGAACCAGACTGGAGAGGCTGAAAATCCAGTAGAGCTCAGTCCACGAGCCTGGATGTCTCAGTAATCCCAATCTAGTGCTGAAGATCTGATGTATTCCAAAGGATCGGCTAGTCTTCAGTCTACAGCAGCAAGTCGAACTCTCTTGCAAGATAAAGAAAGCACCAAAAAGCCACCAATCTCGTCTGCCATGGTATTTTATATGGGCTTCCATCAGAAGGTGACACCCACATTAAGGGTATTTTTTCAGCTTCAGATGATCCAATGAAGATCTCTTTCATTTCAGTTAATCCCAGATCCAGTCAAATTGACAGCCAGGATTAGCCATCACAGGGTTCTTTTTAGGTTTAGGGCTAAGGCTAGAATTAGGGTTAGGAGTAGGGTTAGGTTTAGGGTTAGGGTTAGGGTTAGGGTTAATGTTAGGGTTGGGGTTAGGGTTTGGGCTAAAGCTAGGGTTAGGTTTAGGGCTAGGCGATGGCTAATGTTAGGGTTGGATTTAGAGTTATGGTTACAGATAGGGTTAGGTCTGGGCTTACATATAGAGTTAGGATTGCATTAGTGTTAGATCCAGGGTTATGGTTAGGGTTAGGATTAGTGTTAGGGCTAAAGTTAACGTTAGGGTTAGGTTTATGGCTAGGGCTGGGATTAGGGATAAATCAAAATTTAATATTAAGGGTAATTTTTAGGGTTAGGTAGGTCCAGAATTAAACTTAGGATTAGTGTTAGTTTTTGAACTACGACTTGGAGGTGGGGTATGTGTAGTTTGGTGTCTAGGGTTATATTTAGGGTTAGGATTAGATTAAGGTTCAGTGGTAGTGTTATATTTAGAGTTACATATAGGGTTAGGCTTGGGTTAGGGTTAGGGTTAGGGTTATGGTTAGGTTTATAATTTGGTTTAGCGCTTGGTTCAGGGTTTGGGTTAGGGCTAGAGTTAAGGTTAGGTTTAAGATTGGGTCTAGGATTTTGTTTAGGGTTTGAATTGGAGTTAGGATTAGGGATAGGGTTACATGTACAGTTAGGCTTAGGTTTAGGTTTAGGGTTAGGGTTAAATTTGGGTTAGGATTAGGGTTACGTTTAGGGTTTGTGTTAGGTTAAGGTTTAGCTTTACAGTTAGGCTTAGGGTTAAATGTGTGGTTATGGCTAGGATTACTTTTAGGGTTAGCCTTAGGTTGTTGAGGTGCAGGGTTTGTGTTAAGCCCAATGTTAGGGTCACAGTTACCTTAGGGTTGGGGCTAGGTTAAGGGTTAGATTAGGTTTAGGATAGGTGTATTTCTTGGTTTACGGTCATAATTAGGCTTACTGTTATGTTTAGGGTTGGGATTAGTCTTAGGCCTAGGGTTAGTGTCAGGTATAGTGGTAGGTTTAGGGTTATGATTGGGTTTAGGTTTAGAGCTATGCTATGGTTAGGTCAGTTTTATGATTAGGGTAAGGTCAAAGAATAATATTAGGGTTAGGTTTATGTTTAGGTCTCAGGATACTTTTGGAGTTATGATTGGAGTTAGGATTAAGGATAGTTTTGCACTTAGTGTTAGGGCTAGTGCTATGATTTGGGTTACATATAGCCTTAGGTCAAGGGTTAGGGAATGGTTTGGGTCAGGGTATATATTTAGAATTAAGATTAGACTTAGGGTTAGAATTAGTATTAGTGTTATGTTTAGTGTTATGATTAATTTTTGGTTTACTTTAGGGTTTAGGGTTTTCTTTAGGGCTAAGGCTAGAATTAGGTTTAAGGGTATAGTTATGTTAGGGCTAGGCTATGGCTACTGATAATTTTCGTGCTTAGGCTTAGGGTTAGAGGTAGGGTTAGGTCTACCATTATATATAGATATAGGAGTAGCATTAGTGTTAGAACCATGATTATGATTAGGTTTAGGATTAAATTTAGGGTTAGGTTTATGGCTATGTCTAGATTTAGGGTTAGCTCAAAAATTAATATTAGGGCTACTGTTAGTGTTATGCCTACAGTTACAGTTAGTGTTAGTGTAGGTTTTGGACTAGGGCTGGAGGTGTGTTAGGGTTAGGCTGGCATGTAGGGCTACACTTAAGGTTAGGATTAAATTAAATTTAGGGGTAGGGTTATGTTTAGGGTTACATGTATGGTTACGCTTAAATGTAGCTTTAGGTTTATGGGTAGGGCTGGGTTCAGGTTGAGGTTAGGGCTGCAGTTAGCATAGATATAGGTTTAGGAATGGGTCTAGGGTTTTGTTTAGGGTTAGTATTTGGGTTATGGTTAAGGTTAAAATTAAATGTAGCTTTAGGCTTCTGTTTAGGTTTAGGGTCATGGTTAGCCTTAAGGTTAAGATTATGTTTTGTGTTAGTGTTAGATTTCCGGTTAGGATTAAGGATAAATTTATGGTGTGGGTTAGGGTTAGGGTTATTATTGTGTTTAGGTTTAGTGTTAGATTAAGTTTTAGCTTTAGGGTTAAGGTTAAGCTTAGTGTTAAAGTTAGGGTTATGTCTAGGATTACTTGGAGGGTTAGGGTTATGTTTATGTACACAGTTTGTCTTAGGCCTAGTGTTAGTGTTGCGTTTACCTTTAGGGTCAGGGTTAGTTTTAGGGTTAGGGTTAGTTTTCAGACTAGGGCTGGGTTTATGGTTAGGAGTGGTTTTGTTTCTAGGCATATGTTTAGGGTTAGGATTATTATAGGTTTACTCATAGGGTTACATTCAGGGTTAGGTGTAAGGTCAAGCATAGGTGTAGGTTTACATTTAGGGTTAGGGCTAGGTTCAGTGTTTGGGGTAGTGATAAGGTTAGCATTAGGGTTAGGTTTAGGGTCAAGTCTAGAGTTTTGTTAAGGGTTAGGATTGAAGTTAGAGTTAGTCATAGTATTAAATGGAGGCTTAGACTGAGGATACATTTAGGGTTAGGGTTAGTATTACGGTTAGTGTTAGGTTTGGGGTTATGATTATGGATAAAGTTAAGGTTCAGCATAGAGTTAGTAAACTACTGTTTTGTTTAAAGTTCAGGTTTGGTTAAGGTTTAGCCTTACGTTTAGGGTTAGGGTTAGGTTTAAAAGTAGGGCTATCACCAGCAGGCCTCTCCAGTGTAAGTCCATCTCACCCTCCATGCCTTGATGCCCCCAGCAACATTCACCCTTCCATCTCCCCAGCCAGTCTTTCCTAGTTTGAGTCCTGTTCTATTCCATGTCTTAGTGCCCCAGACACCTGGTGAACCAATACTACTTCCTGATCCTTTTCAAGAGACCAATGTAGTGCCTTCTCTGGGCCCCAGGAGCACTGCTTCTTGTCCTGGCCCCGCCCTCACCTCCCTCTGCAACCCTGGGCCTGAAGGACCCACTGCAGGCCTCTCTCCTACCCGCAGGCCTCTCCCTGGTGTAAGTCATCATACCCTCCGTGCCTTGACACCCCCAGCCTCATTCACCCTCTCATCTCCCAAGCTAGTGTCTCCTAGTTTCGGTCCTGTCCAATTCCTTGTCTTGGGACCCCAGACACCTGAACCAATACTGCTTGTTGAGGCTTTTCATTGATACCAACGTAGTACAGAACTTCTCTGGAGCCCAGGAGCACTGCTTCTGTGCCTGGCCCAACCCTCACCTCCCTCTGCTTCCCTGGGCTTGCACCACCAACCAGCCTCTTTCTGGGATGCAGGGGCTGACCTATCATTTTCCTGATCCTTTGCATCCAGACCAACCCAGATCCTCAGTAAAGTCCACAGGAGTTATTGGTGCCTCTTTCCGCCCCATCTGCCTTTGCATCTCTGGGTGGCATGACCACCAGCTGCCCTAGACCAGCATCTTTCCTGGGTCAGGTTCCTAGGACACTCCAACTCCCCAGATCCTGAGGCCAAATCGTTCCTGGAGGGCTCCAAACCTTAGCACAAAGCCTGAAAACATCTGCCCCTCATCTGAATTGGGCCTCTGTGGGAACTCCTGAAGACAAAAGCCATCCGGCCACTCCAATATAAAATCAAAAGAGAGAACCGGTGGCTTAGACGAACCAGAAATTCATGCCCAAAAATAAACCACAAAGACACATAAAGTTCACAAAAAGAAGCAGACCTAAACTTGAAGGCCTGAGTCTTACTCGAGAATCAGAAACTACAAAAGAAATCCACATGTCAAAATCACT
Source organism: Nannospalax galili (assembly GCF_000622305.1). Lineage (NCBI taxonomy): Eukaryota > Metazoa > Chordata > Mammalia > Rodentia > Spalacidae > Nannospalax > Nannospalax galili. The sequence goes on from NW_008342626.1 coordinate 432,154, forward strand.
GAGAAAAATAATAACATGAAAAAGCAAAATAATATGTCCCTACCAAATACCAATACACCTCTAGAGGACTACAATGAGAAACCCCTGGAGATAATGCAGGACATGGAATTAAAAAGAACAATTATAAACATGATAAAAGAACTCATTGAATTTAAAAACACACAAAAAAGAAATCAAAGAACTAAAGGAAGATAGGGATAAACTTCTGAATGAATTCAGAAAAGTTAGAAATATTGAAGAATACTCAGCCTGAATTGAAGAAGGAAGTGAAACACTTAGTAGGGCAATTAAAAAAGACAGCAGAAACCCTCATCAATAGGATGAATGAAATGGAAAACAGAGTATCAAGATGGGAAGATAAAGTGGACAAACTAGATCACTCAAGCAAAGATCATAAAAATTTTAAGAAATCACAAGAATAGAATATGCAGGAATTGTGTGACACCATAAAAAGACCAAACTTTCGAATCATAGGCATACAAGAAGGAGAAGAATCGCAAGATAATGGCATGGACCAGATATTCAACAAAATAATGGAAGAAAATTTTCCAAAATTAAAGAAAGACATGCCCATAAAAATACAAGACGCATATAGAACACCAAACAGGCAGGACCAGAAAAGAAATTCTAAATGGCACATCATAGTAAAAACACCAAACATACAAAACAAAGAGACAATACTGAAAGCTGCAAAAGAGAAACAAGTTACATAAAGGAAAACCCAGTAGGATAACTTTTCAGTGCCAACTATGAAAGCCAGAAGTGCCTGGACCAAAGTATTCTCAGTATTAAATGACCACAGATGCCACCCGAGACCTCTATACCAGCCAAAATGTCTATTATAGTCAAAGGTGAACGAAAACTCTTTCATGACGTAAATAGGCTGAAGGAATTCATGTCCACAAAACCAGGCCTTTAGAGAGTTCTGGAAGCAATACAAAGAGCTAAAGAAAGGAATTATTATACCCAAGGAGTTGCAGAAAGAAATTCAATGAAGGTATAATTGTGGAAAAGTACAGCTACATCATGAATATAAATAGAAATAAAAGTGACAAGATTCAATACTCATCTTTCATTAATAACTTTAAATATTAACGGGCTGAACTCCCTACTCAAAAGACACAGACTAGGGGAATGGGTTAAGAAACAAAACCAACTTTTTGTTGTCTGTAAGAAACCCACCTCATTTTTAAGGACAGACACTACCTTAAAGTGAAAGGATGGAAAAAATATACTAAGCAAATGGTACTAAGAAAAAAGCAGGTGTAGCAATTCTAATATCTGACAAAATAGACTTTAAACTAAAACTAATCAGAAGAGATAAAGAGGGCCACTTCATTCTGATCCCAGGAACAATAAATCAAGAAGATATTACAATCATGAACATATATTCAGCAAATTATTGTGCACCCAACTTCATTAAAAAAAATACTACAGGACTTTAAGACCTAGATTAATGCCAACTCATTAATAGTGGGTGACTTCAATACCCCACTGTCTCCATTAGATTGGTCAACAGGGCAGAGAGTTAACAGAGAGACATCTGAATTAAACAATACCATATATCAAATGGACTTAACAGACATCTACCGAGTATTCAACCCAAGCACCAAAGGACATACTTTCTACTCAGCACCCCATGGCATGTGCTCCAAAATTGACCATATACTGGGGCACAAAACAAACTTCAACAAATACAAAAAGATTGAAATAATTCCATGCATTCTATCAGACCACAGTGCAATAAAGCTTCCAATCAACTCCAGAAGAAGCCCTAATCAACACATGGGCACATGGAGATTAAACAACATACACCTGAATGATGAATGGTCAAAAGAGAAATTAAGAAAAAAATAAACGTATTCCTGGAACTAAATGAAAAGGACAATACAACACAACAAAACATCTGGGACATGCTGAAAGCAGTCCTTAGAGGGAAATTTATAGCTCTAAGTGCCTACATCAAAAAATCAGAAAGAGCACAAATAAATGACTTAGCATTGAAATTCAACACACTTGAAAAGCAACAGCAAACAAAACCCAAACCCTGCAGACAAGAAGAAATAACAAAAATCAGGGCAGAAATTAATGAAATTGAAAATTTAAACACAATACAAAGAATCAACGAATCCAAAAGCTGCTTCTTTGAAAAGATAAAGAAGATTAAGAGACCACTAGCCCAGTTAACCAAAAGAAAGAAAGAGCACCTCCAAATCAACAAAATCAGAGATGAAAGGGGAAACATCAAAACAGACACCAGAAAGACACAGAACATTATAAGGGAATACTTTAAACACCTATATGCTACTGAATTTGAAAACCAAAAAGAAGTGGATGGATATCTAAAGGCATGGGAACCACCAAAACTAAACCAAGAAGAGATTAACAGCTTAAACAGACCCATATCACAAAAAGAAATCGAAACAGTAATACAAAACCTCCCGACTAAAAAAAGCC
>NW_008342626.1:434719-467762 GCF_000622305.1 Nannospalax galili
ATACAACCAAAAAAGAAGAATATAGACCCATATCCTTAATGAACATAGATGCAAAAATTCCCAACAAGATACTTGCAAACCGCATACAGACATACATCAAAAAGATCATCTACCATGATCAAGTCGGTTTTATCCCAGAGACGCAGGGATGTTTCAATACACATAAGTCAATAAACATGATAAATCATATAAATGGGCTCAAAGACAGGAACCACATGGTCATCTCAATAGATGCAGAGAAGGACTTTGACAAAATTCAACATGCATTTATGTTCAAAGTCCTAGAGAGAATTGGACTGGAGGGAACATACCTCAACATAATTAAAGAGATATATAACAAACCCACAGCCAAAATCATTCTAAATGGAGAAAACCTTGAAGCATTCCTATTGAAATCAGGAACCAGACAAGGCTGTCCCCTATCTCCACTTCTCTTTAACATAGTGCTTGAACATCTTGCAGGAGCAATAAGACAAGAGCAGGAAATTAAAGGAGTAATAACTGGAAAAGAAGAGATCAAATTATCCCTTTTTGCAGATGATATGATATTATATCTAAAAGACACCAAAAATTCCACCAGAAAACTCGAAGAAATTATTAACAATTTCAATAAAGAGGCGGATTATGAAATTAACATACAAAAGTCTGTTGCCTTTCTATATACCAATAATAGCAATCAGAGAAAGAGCACATGGAAACACCCCCTTCACAATAGCTGCAAAAATACATATCTCAGAATAAACCTGACCAAAGACATGAAAGAGCTTTACAATGAGAATTATAGATCATTAAAGAAAGAGATTGAGGAAGACATCAGAAGATGGAAGGACTTCCCATGTTCATGAATTGGAAGAATTAATATTGTGAAAATGACCATCTTACCAAAAGTAATTTATAGATTCAATGCAATGCCAACCAAAATACCCATGACATTCCTCACAGAGCTTTTAAAAAAACCTTCCCAAAATTCATATGGAATCACAAAAGACCTCTGGATATCCAAAGCAATCTTGGGCAAAAAGAACAACACTGGGGGGATCACCATACCTGATCTCAAATGAAGAAGTAAAAATAGCTAAGAAACACCTTAAAAAGTGTTAGACATCCTTAGCAATTAGGGAAATGTAAATCAGACTGGCTAAGATCAAGAGAAAGGGCCAAGAATATTCACTGGAGGAAAGACAGCATGCTCAACAAATGGTGCTGGCAAAACGATCTGTACCTGTAGAAGAATGAAACTAAACCCCTATCTTTCACCCTGCACAAAAGTCAATTCCAAATGGATCAAAGACCTCAATGTAAAGCCTGAGACTCTGAAACTATTAGAAGAAAACATTGGAGAAAAACCTACAAGATATAAGTGTAGGAAAGGATTTTCTAAACCAGACATCAATTGCTCAGGAAACAAGGGCAAGAATTAACAAATGGGACCTCATTAAACTAAAAAGCTTCTGTAATCCAAAGGAGGCAACCAGGAAAGCGATCAGAAAACCCACACAATGGGAGAAAATCCTTACCAGTGACATATCCAACAGAGGTTTAATATCCAGAATACATAACGAACTCAAAAAACGGAGAATCAAGACAGAACCAACCCAATTAAAAGATGGGCTAAGGAGTTGAGCAGAGAGTTCTCAAAAGAAGTAAAGATGGCAATGAAACATCTTAAAAGATGTTCAACATCACTAATAATTAGGTAAAAGCAAATTAAAACCACTTTAAGATTTTATCTTACGCCAGTCAGACTGGCTAAGATCAAGAGAACAAATGATACCAAATGTTGGAGAGGATGTGAGGAAAGGGGAACACTCATCCACTTCTGGTGGGGCTGCAAACTTGTTCACCCCTATGGAAAACAGAGTGGAGAACTCTTACAAAATACAAATGAACCTACTATTTGACCCAGTTATACAACTCCTTTGCATATAACCAAAGAACTCATCCTATTGCAGAGACACTTGTATATCCATGTTTGTTGATGCTCTTTTCACAATAGCTAAGAGATGGAAGCAACCTAAGTGTCTCTCAATTGATGAGTGGATAATTAAAAGGTGGTTCATTTATACGATGGAGTGTTACTCAGCCATAAGCAAAGATGAAATCATGAAATTTGCAGTTAAATGGATAGAACTAGAAACTGTTATACTAAGTAAAGTAACACAAACTCAGAAAAAAAATTGACATATGTTCTCCCTCATATGTGGATCCTAGAACTAAATCCTGATAAGTGAGTATTTGTCCAGAGATAACTATAGGAACCAGGATAATGGACAGGAACCAGGGAGGTAAAGGAAAAGAAATAAACTGAAAGAGAAGAACAGTAGGAAACAGGCCTTAATAAGGGAGATATGAATAGAAATTGGGTTAGTTTAAGGGAGTGGGGAGGGAAGGGTATACAAGGAACCTAGGGGATAAAGGGAATGAATGAGCTCAATAGAGGTAGGACACCATAGGAGAAGGGTAATAGTAAGGGAGAAAGGGTGGAAATGGGGGCACCTTAAGTAGGAAAACCGTGATGGAGGGGTGAGACAATGCGAAAGATAAACAATGCCTAGTTAGTTTTGAAAACCAGAGGGAACCATATTACCCTACAACCTACTGACAAATTATACATAACAGATCAAGATATATGTCTAGGTAAGCTTTACTGAGAACAACTGGTCTTTGCCAAAGATTTATCTACATGACACAGTAATTAAAAATACCAGACTGGTGGAACTAACCTTCTTGGATGTTTAACAGACATACTTTGGAGGCCTATAATAATTTGGTCAGAGGCACATAAAGGACAGTTTTTGCTCCTTGCCCTCCTAGGAATACTAGTTCCAGGGGACTATGAGCATCTCTCAAAATGTCCTATAATGGTGGTGAGTCACCTGTCCTCTTGATCAAGGAGGCCGAGGAGACCCCACCAGATGGACTTGAACCAGTGCCCAGTCTACAAAAAGGAGGGCCAACATAGACGAATCACTTCCTCCATGCTTCCAAGCGAAGCCAACCAATGGTCAAGCAGGACATTTGACTTATTTTCACATAGGCAGAACTGGCAAAAGAAAGGAACTAGGGGCTCCTCCCAAGCCCATGTGACCCCTGAGGAACATATCCTCAAACGACCTTGAGAGTAAAAATAAATTGGCTTATCAGGGCCAACTGTATGGCCTTTAACATCCAAAAGGAAAGTATAACCAAAGTTTAAAGGGGCCAATATAATTTCTTAAATGTCCATATGTATAGCTAAAGGCTACATAACAAGCAAGAAAGCCAGACAGGCAATACCTTCTTTGAGTTGCTAGCCAGGGTTGCCAAAGGGACTCCCAGATAATAACCCAGCATAGAACTAGAAAAATGAGCAGCAGACCCCAATCTTATCCAAAGGAATATTGACAACTGATTACTGCTCGATGAGGAACAACTGACCCTCCTAAACAAAGACCGCTAGATAGGCTGACAGGATTCACCAGAAGGGCAAGTAGTGGGGAATGGCTGGGGGTGCCAAAAACACAGCATATGGTTGCAGGGACATCAGAGTATGAGGGCTCTAGTAGAGGGAGGGAGACTATGGGAGTGTGCGATCTGGGAATTGGGTGTAAAAAAATAAATTAATAAATAAAAATAAATAATTCTTCAAAGCATAAAAATTTGCTCCTTAATAATTAGTAGATGTGAAAAACATTACCTTTGAAATCTACCTCATGACTTTATATACATACTCAGATGCCAAGGAGCTCAGAATGTAATTGACTCTGACTAGTAATAATCAGATATATGGAGATTAGAAACACATGTGCATCTTACTGTCAATTGTATTAAAAATGAATTTTTCTGTATGAAACTGGTTATTTTAATAATGAAATGAAGATCTTTTTTAAAGGTTAAAACCTCATTTAATTTTATGTCTTACAGGTTTATACTGAGTACAATATTGTATAACTGTATTAATACACCTGTAAAACTAAAATTTTGCAGCCAATTTTGAGAGATGCATCTTAGCTCTGGAAATTTTTATTGAATATGTCAATGCTGTTGTAATGAAATCCCTCTTCTAATTATATGGTTATTAAATAATTTTTAAAAAGAAAAAAAGTAGAGCTATGGGTAGGATTACTTGTAGGATTAGGCTTAGGTTTAGATTTAGGTTTTGTGTGAGCCTTAGTGATAGGGTCATTGTTACCTTTAGGGTTAGGGTCAGGTTTACTGTTAGGTTTAAGATTAGGCGTAGTGTTAGGTTTAGGGTTAGTATTAGGCATACTCTTAGGTTTAGTGTTAGAATTAGGCTTAAACCAAAGTTTAATGTCATGGATAGTGGTAGGTATGGGGTTAGAATTAGATGTACATTTGGGGCTAGACTACAGTTAGAGTCAGCTTTTATACTAGGGGTAGTGATTGGGTTAGGGTAAGGTCAAAGATAATCTTAGGGTTAGGTTTAGGGTTAGGTTTCAGGTTTCTTTTGGAGTTGTGATTTTAGTCAGGAGTAGGGCTAGTTTTAGGGTTAGTGGTAAGGCTAGTGCTAGAATTCAGGTTACCTGTAGTGTCAGGTCTAGTGTAGGGGTTCAATTAGGTTTCTATTTATAATTATGATTAGAGTTATGGTTAGAATTAGTTTTAGTTTTCTGTTTAGTGTTAGGTTTATATTAGTGTTAGATTTAGTGTTTGGGTTAGGTTTAGAGTTAGAGTTAGGTTTATGTCTAGGGTTAGATATAGAGTTAGGATTAGCATTAGTGTTTGAGACAAAATTTTGGTTAGGTTTAGGTTTCGTGTTAGGTTTAAAGCTATAGTGGGGGTTAGGTTTATGGCTAGGATTAGGGTTAGGGTTAGCTGAAAAATTAATATTAGGGGTAGTGTTAGGGTTAGGCCTAGAATTATGGTTAAGGTTATTGTTAATTTTCGGACTAGCCCTGGAGTAAACATTAGGATTAGGTTTGCTACTATGGATATACTTAGGGTTAGGATTAAATATATTTAGGGTTAGGATTAAATTAAGTTTTAATGATAGTGTTTAGTTCAGGGTTATGTGGAAGGTTAGTCTTAGACTAGGTTTACGTTTAAGGTTAGGGCTAGGTTCAGTGTTTGCATTGGGGTGCACATAGTGTTGGGGTTAACTTTAGGGTTGGGTCTAGGGTTAGGATTAGGGCTTGGGGATACGGTTACATGTAGGTTAGGTTTTGGCTTAGGTTTAGGGTTATGGTTAGTATTAGGGTTAGGGTTTGGTTTATGTTTAGGATTATTGTTATGTTTAGGATTATTTTGAGGGATAAAGTTATGGTTTGGGTTGGGGATAGTAAACTAAGGCTATGTTTAGTGTTAACATTAGTTTAAATTTGAGCTTTAGGGTGAGGCTTAGGCTTAGGCTTAAAAGTAGGTTAATCATTAGGATTACTTTTAGGGGTAGGCTGAGGTTTAGAATTAGGGTTTCTATTAGGCCTAGTGCTCTGTTTACGGTTACCTTTAGGGTTAGGTTTATGTTTAGGTTTAGGGTTAGGGTTACTTTTAGAATTAGGTGCAGGGTTAAGAGTAGGCCTACTGTTAGGTCAGGATTAATAGTAAGGCTTAGGCTTAGGGTTAGAGTCATGTATAGGGGTAGGTTTAGGGTTAGGATTTGATTTAGGGTTAGTGCCAGGCTATGGTTAGTGTCAGCTTTGTGACTACTGCTAGTTTTAGGAATAGGGTAAGGTCAAAGGAAAATATTAAGGTTAGGTTTAGGGTTAGGTCACACGTTAGTTTTGGAGTTAGGATTAGAGTTAGGATTAAGCCTACTTTTAGGGTTAGTGTTAGGGCTAGTGTTAGAATTCAAGGTGTGTGTAGTGTTAGTTCTAGGGTTAAGGTTAGGGTTCGGGTTAGGGTATGGTTTGGTCAGTGTTTATATTTTGAATTAAGATTAAAGATGATTAAGATTAAAGTTAGGGTTAGAATTAGATTTAGTGTTATTTTTAGTGTTAGGTTTACCTTAGCATTTAGGATTAGGTTTATATTTAGGGTTAGTTTCAGATTTAAGACTAACGCTAGTACTAAGGTAAGGTTTAGGGTTAGGTTAGGGTTAGGGCTACAGTTAAGGTTAGGTTTAGGGCTAGGCTATGCTTAGTGTTAGGGTTAGGTTTAGGGTCAGTGTTAGAGGTAGGGTTAGTTATAGGGTTACTTATAGAGTAAGGATTAACATTAATGTTAGAGCCAGGATTATGATTAGGGTTAGGTTTGGTGTAAGGGTTAAATCTAGGTGTAGATTTAGGTTTATGGCTAGGGCTAGGGTTAGGATTAGGGTTAGGTTTAGTGTTAGGGTTAGGGCTACCATTAGGGTTAGGTTTAGATCTAGGCTACTGTTAGTGTTATGGTTACATTTAGGGTTAGGCTACAGGCAGGGTTAGGTCTAGGGATACACATAGAGTTAGGATTAGCATTAGTGTTAGAGCCAAGATTATGGTTAGGGTCAGAATCATTGTTATAGTTATAGCTAGGGTTGGGTTTAGGTTTATGGCTGAGGCTAGGGTGAGGGTTAGCTCAAAAAATAATATTAGGGTTAGTGTTATGGTTAGGTGTGGAGTTAAGTTAGGGTTAATCTTAGTTTTCAGATCAGGGCTGGGGGCTGGTTGGGTTATTTTGTTTCTAGGGTTACAAAGTTAGGATTAGGTTAAGGTTTAGTGGCAGGGTTCCATGTTGGGTTAGGCTTAGGTGTAGGTTCATGTTTAGGGTGAGGACTAGGTTTAGTGTTTGGGTTCGGGCTAGAGTTATCATTAGGGTTGGGTTTAGGGTCATGTCTATGGTTTTGTCAAGGGTTAGGATTGGGCTTACTGTACAGGATAGGGTTACATGTGGGTTTAGGCTTAGGTTTACGTTTTGGGGTTGTTTTAATCTTGTTGTGGTCACAGTTACCTTTCACTTAGGTTTAGGTTTAGGGTTAGGTTTAGGTTTAGGATTAGGTGTAGTGTTTGCTTTAGGGTTATGATTAGGCCTACTGTTATGTTTAGGTTTAGGATTAGGCTTAAGCCTAGGGTTACAGTCACCTATGGAGGTAGGTTTAGGGTTAGTGGGAGGCTTCTTTTAGAGTCAGCTTTATGAATAGGGGTAGTGCTAGGGATAGGGTAACATCAAAGGATAATATGAGGGTAAGGTTTAGGGTTAGGTCTCAGGTTAGTTTTGGAGTTATGAATAGAGTTAGGACTAAGGCTAGTTTTAGGGTTAGTGGTAAGGCTACTACCAGGACACGTGCTTCATGTCAGGCTAGGTCCAGTGTTAGTGTTACATTATGGTGGGGGTCAGGGTTTATATTTAGAATCAAGATTAGATTTAGCATTAGAATTAGTATTAGTGTTAGATTTAGTGTTATGTTTAGTGTTAGGGTTACATTAGGTTTAGGATTTGTTTTAGGGTTAAGGTGAGTTTTAGGTTTAGGGCTAGGGCTAAGGTTTGTGTTAGGGTTAAGGTTATGGTTAGGGTTAGGGTTAGAGTTAGGGTTAGGGTTAACATTAGGGCTACAGTTAGGTTTAGGCTTAGGTCTAGGCTATTAGAGGTAGGGTTAGATCTAGGGGTATATATAGTGTTAGGATTAGCATTAGTTGTTAGGGCAAGCATTATGGTTAGGGTTAGGTGTATTTTCTGGGATAAAACTTGGTTGGAGTTTAGGTTTATGTGAATGGCTAGGGTTAGGGTTAGCTCAAAAATTAATATTAGGGTTAGTGTTAGGGTTAGGACTAAAGTTACAGTTAGGGTTAGTACCAGTGTTAGTATTTGGAATATGGCTGTGGTTAGGGTTAGGGTTAGGTTGGCATCTAGGGTTATATTTAGGGCTATGATTAGATTAAGGTTTAGTGGTAGGATTTTGTTAGGGTTAAGTGTAGGGTTAGGCTTAGGTGTAGGTTTACATTAAAGTTTAAGGTTAGGCTCAGGGTTTGGTATAGGGCTAGAATTGGCATTAGGGTTAGGTTTAGCATTTTGTTTAGGGTTTTGCTTAGGGTTAGGATTCAGGTTATGGTTAGGGATAAGGTTACATGGAGAGCTAGGCTTAGGTTTATGTTTAGGGTTGGGGTTAGTATTAGGTAAGGGTTAGGGTTATTTTCAGGGTTAGCATTAGTGTTATTTTCACTGTTAGTGTTAGGTTTAGGGTTAGGATTTCTGATAAAATCATGGTGCAGTATAGGGTTAGAACTAGGGTTATGTTTAGGTTTAGGGTTAGGTTAAGGCTTAGCTTTAAGGTTAGGATTAGGATTAGTGTTCAAGGTAGGGGTATGGCTAGAATTACTTGTAGGGTTAGGCTTAGGTTGAGTTATAGGGTTTGTCTTAGGCCTAGTTTTAATGTCATGGTTAACTTTAGCTTTAGGGTTAGTTTTAGGGTCAGGGTTAGGATTAGGATTAGGTGTATTGTTAGGTTTAGGGTTAGGCTTAAGCCCACTGTTAAGTTTATGATTAGGATGAGGCCTACTGTTACATTTAGGATTAGGATTAGTCTTAGACTTTGGGTTAGGGTCATGTATAGGGGTAGGTTTAGGATTAGGGTTAGGGTTAGGGCTAGGCTATGGTTAATGTCAGCTTTATGACTAGGGCTAATGTTAAGGTTAGGGTAAGGTCAAAGGATAATATTAGGCTTAAGTTTAGGGTTAGGTCTCAGGTTCATTTGGAGTTATGATTAGAGTTAGGATTAAGGCTAGTTTTAGGGTTTATGTTAGGGCTATTGCTAAGATTCGGGTTACATGTTGTGTTAGGTGTATGGTTAGTGTTAGGGTATGGTTTGTGTCGGGGTTTATATTTAGAATTAAGATTAGAGTTAGGATTAGAATTATTATTAGGGTTATACTTAGTGTTGGGTGTTATGTTTAGTCTTCAGTTTACATTAAGGGTTAGAGTTAGATTTAGGGTTTTGGTTAGTTTTAGGATTGAGATTCGGGCTCAGGTTAGGGTTGGGATTCAATAACGTTAGGCTACATTTAGGGTTAGGTTTAGGCCTAGGCTATGGTTAGTGTTAGGGTTAACTTTAGGGTTAGTTTTAGTAGTAGGATTAGTTCTAGGATTACATATAGAGTTAGGATTATCATGAGTGTTTTAGCCAAGAATATGGTTAGGGTTAGAATTTGTGTTAGGGTTAAAGCTAGGGTTGGGGGTAGGATTATGGCTAGGTCAGGGTTAGCTCAAAAATTAGCATTTGGGTGAGAGGATTAGGTCTACAGTTGAAATTAGGGTTAATGTTAATGTTAGTTAACCTGCATAAGGCTGTGTTTAAGGGTAGGGTTAGGTTTGCTTCTAGGGTTTAATTTAACGTTAGGATTCAATTAACTTTTAGTGGTAGGGTTACATTTAGGGTTATGTGTAGTGTTAAGTTTAGATGTAGGTTTAGATTTAGGTTAAGCTAGGTTCAGTGTTGGTGTTAGGGCTAAGTTTAGCGCTAGGGTTCCGTTTAGGTTTGAATCTAGGATTGCGTGTATGGTTAGGAAATGGGTTAGGGTTAAGGATAGGGTTGCATGTAGGGTTAGGCTTAGGTTTAGTTTTAGTTTTAGATTTAGGTTTAGGATTAGGATTATGGTTAGGGTTAACATTAGGTTTAGGGCTCTGTTTAGGTTTAGCATTAGGATTGGGGTTATGGTTGGGATAAAGTTACTGTTCGGTACTGAATTAGTAAACTAGGGTTATGTTTAGGGTTCTTGTTAGGTTAAGGTTTACCATTTGGTTTAGGGCTAGGCTTAGGGTTAAAGTAGGGTTATGGCTAGGATTACTTGTAGAGTTAGGCTCTAGGTGTTTGTTTTGTTTTAGGCCAGTGTTAGGGTCATGGTTACCTTTGGGGTTTGGGTTAGGTTTAGAGATAGGATCAGGGTTAGATTTAGGATTAAGTTTAATGTTAGGTTTAGGGTTAGGATTAGGCATACTGTTAGGTTTAGGGTTAGAATTAGGCTTACACCTAGGTTCAGAGTTATGTACAGAGTAGTTATAGGGTGAGAATTTTGTTTACAGTTAAGGCTAGGCTACAGTTAGAGTAAGCTTTATGACTAGGGGTAGGGTTACAGTAAGGGTAAAGTTAAAGGATAATATTGCAGTTAGGTTTAGGGTTATGTCTCAGGTTTTTGTTGGAGTCATGATTAGAGTTAGTATTAAGGCTAGTTTTAGAGTTAGTGGTAAGGCTCACGCAAGGACTCAGGTTACATATAGTGTCAGGTTAGGGTTAGAGTTAGGTACAGTTTGGGTCAGGGTTTACATGTGGAATTAAGAAGATTAGAGTTAGGATTAGAATTAGTATTAGTGTTATGTTGATTTTTATATTTAGTGCTTGGTTTACGTTAGGGTTTAGGATTAGATTTAGGGTTAATGTGTGTTTTAGGTTTAGGGCTAGGGTTTGGTATAGCGTTAGGCCTAGGGTTAGGTCTATAGTTAGGGTTAGGTTTAGTGGTAGTGTACGGTTTGTGTAAGGGTTAGGTTTAGGGTTAGGGTTAGAGATAGGGTTAGGTCTAGGGCTACATAAAGAGTTAGGATTAACATTTGTGTTAGATCCAGGATTATGGTTAGGGTCAGGATTAGTGTTAAGGTTAAAGCTAGGGTGGGGTTTATGCTTATGACTTAGATGTACGGTGAGGGTTAGAACAAAAATTATTATTTGGGTTGTTATTTTACATGTAGAGTTACCATTAGGATTCGTGTTAGTTTTTGTACTCGGGCTGGGGTTAAGTTTAGGGTTAGGTTGGCATCTAGGGTTATACTTAGGTTTAGGATTAGATTAAGGTTTAGTGGTAGTGTTAAGTTTAGTGTTATGTTTAGGGTTATGTTTAGATATAGGTTTACCTTTAGGATTAGGTTTGGCTAGGTTCAGGGTTTGGTTTAGGACTAGATTTAGAGTTAGGGTCAAGTTTAGTGTTAGGTTTGGTGTTTTGTTTAGGGTTATGATTGAGGTTAGGATTAGGGATAGGGTTAAATGTAGGGTTAGGCTTACGTTTAGATTTAGTGTTAGGGTTTGCATTAGCATTAGGGTTAGGGTTATGTTTAGTATTACCATTAGTTTTAGGGATGTGATTAGGGATAAAGTTATGGTTTGGGATAGGGTTAGAAAACTAGGGTTATGTTCTGGGTTAGCGTTAGGTTAAGGTTTAGGTTTAGGGTTAGGGTTTGGCTTAATGTTGAAGGTAAAGTTATGGCTAGGATTACTTGTAAGAATATTTTATATTTAGGTTTAGGATTTGTGTTATGCTAATAGTTAGGATCACGGTTAACTTTAGGGTTATTTTTAGGTTTAGTTTTAAGGTTAGGTTTAGATTTAGGATTAGGTATAGTGGTAGGTTAGGGTTAGGATTAGTCATTCTGTTAGTTATAGGTTTAGGATTATACTTAGGCCTGGGGTTAGAATCACACGTAGTGGTAGATTTAGGGTTATGATTACGTTCAGGGTCAGGGCTAGGCTATGGTTAGTGTCAGCTTTGTGACTACTGCTAGTGTTAGGGTTAGGGTAAGGAGAAAGCATAATATTAAGTTTAGGCTTAGGGTTAAGTCTCAGGTTAGTTTTGGAGTTGTGGTTAGAGTTAGGATTAAGGCTAATTTTAGGCTTTGTTTTAGGGCTATTGCTAAGATTCTATGTAGTGTTAGGTCTAGGGTTAGGATTAGAGAATGATTAGGGTTAGGGTTAGGGTTAGAGTTAGGTCAAGGTTTATATTTAAAATTAAGATTAGAGTTAGGGTATGAATTAGTATTAGTGTTATGTTTACTTTTATGTTTAGTGTTATTTTTAGTGCTAGGCTTATATTAAGGTTTAGGATTAGGTTTAAGGTTATGGTTAGTTTTAGGTTTAGCACTAGGGCTAGGGCTAGCATTATTGTTTGGTTTAGGGCTACAATTAGGGTTCGTTTTAGGAATAGGCTTTGGTTAGTTTTGGATTAAGTTTAGGGTTAGGTTCAGAGGTAGAGTTAGGTCTAGGTTTCCATATAGAGTTAAGCTTAACATTAGTGTTAGTGCCAGTATAAGAGTCAGGGTTAGGATTCATGCTAGGGTTAAACAAACAGTGGGAGCTACGTTTATGGCTAGGGTTATGGTTAGCTCAAAAAATAATTGTAGGGTTAGTGTTAGGGTTAGGTCTAAAAATACATTTAGCTAGTTTTCTGACTAGCTCTGGCTTTAAGGTTAGGGTTAGGTTTGTGTCTATGGTTATATTTAGGGTTAGAATTAGATTAAGGTTTAGTGGTAGGGATAAATTCAGGGTTAGGTGTAATATTAGTCATAGCCTAGGTTTATTTTAGGGTTAGGACTATGTTCATTGATTTGATTTAGGTGGACTTAGTGTTAGAGTTAATTTTCAGGTTGCGTCTAAGGTTTTGTTCAAGGTTAGGATTGAGGTTTGCATTGTGGATAGGGTTCCATGTACGATTAGGCTTTGGTTCAGGTTTAGGGTTAGGGTTAGCATTAGGGTTAGGGTTTGGGTTATGTTTAGGGTTACTGTTAAGTTTAAAGTTAGGATTACGGATAAAGATATAGTTTGGGTTAGGGTTAGTAAGCTAGAGTTATGTTTAGGGTTAACATTAGTTTAATGTTTAGCTTTAGAATGAGGGTTAGGATTAGGCTTAAAGTTAGGGTTATGGATAGGATTAACTTCTCTGGTATAGGATGAGCTTTAGATTTATGGTTTGTGTTAGGCCTGGTGTTAAGGTCAGGGTTACTTTTAATTTGAAGTTTAGATTTAGGGTTAGGGTTACTTAGAATTAGGTGCAGTGTTAGGTTTAGGTTTAGGATTAGACTTACTGTTAGGTCTAGGTTTATGTGCTAGGGATAGGCCTAGGGTTAGAGTCATGTATAGTGGTAGTTTTAGGGTTAGGATTAGGTTCAGGTTTAGCACTAGTCTATGGTTAGTGTCAGTTTTATGACTACTGCTAGTGTTAGGGTTAGGTTTGGGGTTAGGTCTCAGATTAATTTTGGAGTTACAGTTAAGGCTAATTTTAGGGTTAGTTTAGGGCTTGTCCTAGGACTCATATTATGTGTAGTGTTAGGTCCAGGGTTAGGATTAGGATACAGGGTTTATCTTTAGAATTAAGTTTAGAGTTAGGGTTAGAATTATATTTAGTGTTATGTTTAGTGTTAGGTTTACATTAGGGTTTAGGATTAGGTTTAAGGTTAGAGTTAGTTTTAGGTTTATGAATAGGCCTAGGACAAGGGTTAGAATTAGGTTTAGGGTTAGGGCTTCAATTAGTGTTAGGTTTAGGGATAGGCTATGCTTAGTGTTAGAGTTAGGTTTAGGTTTCGTGTTAGAGGTAGAGCTAGGGATAGGGTTATTTATAGATTTAGGGTTAGAATCGGTGTTAGAGCCAGGATTATGGTTAGGGTTAGGATTAGTGTTAGGGTTAAAGCTAGACATGGGGTTAGGTTTATGTCTAGGGCTAGGGTTAGGGTTGACTCAGCATTTAATATTAAGTTTAGTGTTAGGTTTAGGTCTAGAGTTATAGTTAAGATTAGTGTTCCCTTTAACACTAGGGCTGGGGTTAGATTTAGGGTTACATTTGAGACTAGGGTTATATTTAGGGTTAGGAGTAGATTAGATTTAGGTTTAGTGGTAAAGTTACATTTAGTGTTACTTGTAGGGTTAGGCTTAGATGTAGGTTTATGAGTAGCAGGGTGAGGGTTACTTTCAGGATTTGATTTAGGGCTAGAGTTAGAATTAGTGTTAGGTTTAGTGTTGGGTCTATGGTTTTGTTTAGGTTTGGGATTGGGGTTAGGTTAATGTTCAGGGTTACATGTAGGGTTAGGCTTAGCTGTAAGTTTAGGTTTATGGTTAGCAGTAGGATTAGGTTTAGGATTATAATTAGGGCACTGTTAGGTTTAGGATTAGGATTAGCATAAAGTTACATTTTGGTTTAGGGTTAGGAAACCAGGCCTGTGTTTAGGTTAAGCGTTCAGTTAAGTTTAACCTAAGGGTTAAGGTAAGGCATAAGGTTAATGGTTAATCTTAGTTTTATTTTTAGGTTTTATTACCCCTAGTGTTATACTCATGTTTACCTTTAGGGTTAGGGCTAATTTTAGGGTTAGGGTTAGTGTTAGAGTTAGAGTTATCGCTAGTGTTAGGTTTAGGATTAGGTGTTATGTTAGGCTTAGGGTTAGGAATTGGCTTAATCTTAGGTTTAGAAACATGTATAGGTGTATGTTTATGGTTAGGATTTGTTTTAGGGTTAGGGTTAGGGTTAGGAAACCGTTAGTGTCAGCTTTATGAATAGGGATAGTGTCAGGATTAGTTTAAGGTGAATGCATAATATTTGGGTTAATTTCAGCGTTAGTTCTCAGGTTTGTTTTAGAGTTATGATTAGAATTAGGATGAAGGCTAGTTTTAGGGTTAATATTAGAACTAATTCTAGGATTCGGGTTAGGTGTAGTGTTAGGCATAGGGGTTGGGTTAGGGTATGGTTTGTATAGGGTTTATATTTAGAAGTAAGATTAGAGTTGGGGGTAGTTTAATATTAGTGTTACGTTTAGTGTTAAGTTTACAGTAGGGTTTAGGATTAGGTTTAGGTTTAGGGTTAATTTTAGGTTTAGGGCTAGGGCTACCATTAGGGTTAGTGTTAGGGTAAGGGTTAGGACTACATTTTGGGTTAGGTTTAGAGCTAGGCTACTTTTAATGTTAGGGTTGGGTTTAAGGTTATGGTTAGTTAGGTTTATGTCTGGGGTTATATACCGAGTTAGGATTAGCATTTGTGTTAGAGTTGGGATTATGGCTAGGTTAGGATTAGTGTTAGGTTAAAGCTAGAGTTGAGGTAGGTGTATGGTTAGGCTTAAGGGTTAGCACAAAAATTAATATTTTGGTAAGATTAGGGTGAGGTCTAGAGTTACAGTTAGGGTTAGTGTTAGTTTTCTTACTAGGGCTGGTGTGGGTTAGGGTTAGGTTGGCATCTAGGGTTATATTTAGGGTTAGGATTAGATTAAGGTTTAGTGGTACAATTACATTTAGGGTTAGGCTTAGATGTAGGTTTACATTTAGGGTTAGGGCTACATTCAGAGTTTGGTTAAGATCTATACTTAGCATTCGGTTTAGGTATGGGATTGGATCTAGAGTTTTGTTTAGGGTTATTATTGGGGTAAGGGTTAGGAAAAGGGTTGCATGTACAGTTGGGCTTAGGTTTAGGTTTAGATTTAGAATTGGCATTCGGATTAGGGTTAGGGTTCTGTTTAGTGTGGGCTTTAGGTTTTGGGTAAGGATTAGGGATAAATTTAAGGTGCAGGATAGATTTAGGACTAGGATTTTTTTAGGGTCAGTGTTAGTTTAAGGTTTGGTTTAGGGTTGGGGCTTGGTTCAGGGTTTGGCATAGGGTATAGTTTGCATTAAGGTTATGTTTAGGGATGGGTCTAGGGTTAGAATTGGGGTTAGGGTTAGGGATAGTGTTACATGTAGGGTTAGGCTTAGGTATAGGGTTAGGGTTAGCATTAGGGTTAGGGTTAGGGTTATGTTTAGGGCTAGTATTATGTTTAGGATTAAGATTTGGAACAAAGTTATGGTTCAGGTTATGGTAGGGAATCTAGGGTTTTATTTAAGGTTAGCGTTGGGGTAAGGTTTAGCTTTAGGGTTAGTGTTAGGGTTAGGGTTAAAGGTAGTGTTATGGGTAGGATTACTTGTAGGGTTAGGCTTAGGTTAAGGTTAGGGGTTTATTTTAGGCCTAGTGTTAAGGTCACAGTTACCTTTGTGTTATATTTAGGCTTAGGGTTAGGGACATGTTTATGATTAGATGTAGTGTTAGCTTTAGGGTAAGGGCTAGGCCTAATTCTATGTTTAGGGTTAGGATTAAGGATAAAGTAACCTTAATGGTTATGGTTAGGAACCTAGGGTTATGTTTAGTTTTAGAGTTAGGTTAAGGTTTAACTTTAAGGTTAGGTTTAGGCTTATGGCAAAGGTAGGGTAAGGCTAAGATTACTTGTATCGTTAAGGTTTGTTTTAGGTTTATATCTGTGTTACCCTAGTGTTAGGGTCACATTTACCTTTAGGGTTAGGGTTAGGTTTAGGATTAGGGTTAGAATTAGGTTTAGGTTTAGGTGTAGTGTAAGGCTTAGGTTTAGGATTATGCCTACTTTTAGGTTTAGGATTAGGATTAGATTTGGCCTAGGTTAGTTTCCCCTATGCGTGTAGGTTTAGTGTTAGGATAAAGTTTAAGTTTAGGGGTAGTTTAAAATTAGTGTCAACTTTGTAACTAGGGCCTGAGTTAGAGTTAGGGTAAGGTCAAAGGATAATATTAGGTCTAGGGTTTGGTCTCAGGTTAGTCTTGGAGTTGTGATTAGATTTAGGATTAAGGCAAGTTTTAGGTTTAGTGTTAGGGATAGTGTTAGGATTTGAGGTTTGTGTAGTGTTAGGTTATATTTAGGATTAGCTCTGGGTTTACGGTTAAGATTAGGGATAAAATTGCAGTGGAGGTTAGGGTTGAGACTAGGGTTATATTTAGGGTTAGCATTACATTTAAGGCTTAGATTTAGTGTTAGCATTATGCTTAAAGTTTAAGGTAGGGTTATGGCTAAAATTCCTTGTAGGGTTAGGCTTAGGTTTATGTTTATGTTTTCTTTTAGGCCTAGAGTTAGGGTCATAGTTACATTAAGGGTTAGGGTTAGGTTTAGGGTTAAGGTTAAGGTTAAGTATATGATTAGTTCTAATGTTAGGTTTAGGGTTAGGATGAGGCCTACTGTTAAGTTTAGGGTTAGGATTAGGCTTAGGCCTAGAGTTAGTGTCACATATGGAGGTAAGTTTAAGGTTAAGATTAGGCATAGGGTTAGGGATAGACTAAGGGAAGGGTCAACTTTATGACTAGAGCTAGTGTTGTGTTAGGTAAATGTTAAAAGATATTATTAGGTTTAGGTATAAGTTAAGTCTCAGATTCATTTTGGAGATATGATTAGAGATAAGATTAAGGCTTCTTTTAGGGGTAGTGTTAAGGCTAGTGCTGAGATTTGGGTTACATGTGGTGTTAGGTCTAGGGTTTGGGAACAGTTTGCATCAGAGTTTATATTTAGAAATAAGATTAGAGTTAGGATTAGAATTAATATTAGTGTTATGTTTAGCGTTATGCTTAGTTTTAGGTTTACATTAAGGTTAATGTTAAGTTTAGTGTTAAGGTTAGTTTTATGTTTAGTTGTAGGGCTAGCATTGGGTTTAGGGTTAGAGTCAGGGTTACTATTGGGGTTAGGGCTGCAGTTCTATTTAGGGTCAGGCTAAGGCTAGTGTTAGTGTAAGGTTTAGGGTCAGGGTTAGAGGTAGGTTTATGTCTAGGTTTATATATAGTGTTAGGATTAGCATTAGTTGTAGAGCCAGGATTATGGTTAGGGTTAGGATTACTGTTAGGGTTAAAGCCAGGGTTGGAGATAGGTTTGTGTCTAGGGTTTTATTTAGGGTTAGGATTAGATTAATATTTAGTTGTAGGGTTACCTCAAAGATTACATGTATGGTTAACCATAGGTTAGGTTTATTTTTAGGGTTAGGTATAAGTTTAGGGTTGGGTCAGGGCTAGAGTTACTGTTAGGGTTAGGTTTAGGGTTGGGTCTAGTATTTTGTTTAAGGTTCAGATTGGGTTAGGGAGAGGGTTATGTGTAGGGTTAGGCTTAGTTTTAGGTTTAGGGTTAGGGTTAGTGTTAGGGTTATGTTTAGTGTTAGGGTTGGAGATAAAGTGACAGTTCAGGTTAGGGTTAAGGCTAGCATTATGTTTAAGGTTAATGTTAGGCTAAGTTTAGCTTTAGGGTTAGGGTTAATCTTAGGGTTAAAGGTAGGGCTAAGCTAGGATTATTTGTAGGGTAAGGCTTATATTTAGGTTTAGGTTTAGGTTGTGTGTTAGGCCTAGTATTAGGGTCATAGTTACCTTTGGGGTTAGCGTTAAGTTTTGCGTTAGGGTTAGGTTTAGAATTAGGTGTATTATTAGGTTTAGCATTTGGCTTAGGCCTACTGTTAGGTTTAGGGTTAGATTTAGGCTTATGCCTAGGGTTAGGGTTAGGGTTAGATTTAGGCTTATGCCTAGGGTTAGGGTTAGGGTTATGTTTAGGATAGGTGTTTAGGATAGGTGTTTGGTTTAGGGTTACAATTAAGCGTACTGTTAGGTTTAAGATTAGTTTTACGTATTGGGCTAGGGCTAAGGTTATAATTAGTTTTAGGCTTATGTTTAGAGTTAGGGTTGGGGTTACTGGTAGGGTTAGGTTTGGGTCTAGGATATGGTTATGGTTAGGATTAGGTTTACGTTTAGGGTTAGGGGTAGGGTGAGGTCTAGTGTTACATACAGAGTTAGGAATAGTATTAGTGTTAGAGCTAAGATTAGGGTTAGGATTAGTGTTAATGTTAAAGCCAGGGTTGTGGAGGGTTATGGCTAGGATTAGGGTTAGGGTTAGCTCCAAAATTAATTTTAGGATTAGTGTTTGGGTTAGGTCTAGAGTCACAGTTAAGATTAATATTTGTTTTCGGACTAGGGCTGCTGTTAAGTTTAGAGTTAGTTTTGTGTATAGGTTCATATTTAGGGTTAGGATTAGATTAAGATGTAGTGATAAGTTTAAGTTTAAGGTTATGTGTAGGGTTACACTTAGGTGTAAGTTTAAGTTTAGGGTTAGGGCTAGGTTCAAGGTTTTGGTTAGAGCTGGAGCTAGCAATAGGTTTGGGTGTAGGATTGAGTCTATGGTTTTGTTTAGACTTAAGATTGGGGTTAGTGTTAGGGATAAGGTTACAGGTAGGGTTAGGCTTTGTTTTAGGTTTAGGGTCAGGGTTTGCATTAGGTTTAGGGTTAGGGATATGTTTAGGTTTAATGTTAGGTTTAGGGTTGGGATTAGAGATAAAGTTACAGAGCAGGTTAGGGATAGGACTAGGGTTATGTTTAGGGTTGGCATTTGGTTAAGTTTTAGCTTTAGAATTAGGATTATCCTTAAGTTTAAAGATAGGTTTCTGGCTAGGATTACTTGTAGGATTAGGCTTTGGGTTTAGGGTTTGTGTAATTCCTAGTATTAGGGTCACAGTTACTTTTAGTGTTAATGTTAGGTTTAAGTTTAGGATTAGGTGTACTGTCAGGTTTAGTGTTAGGATTACGCCTAGTGTTAGGTTTAAGATTAATTCAACAGCGAACTTTAAATTTTTTATAGACACTTTTGGAAGAGCTGTATCTTTGCTCTGGAAACTATTATTGATCATATTAATGCTGTATTCATATGCTTCTTCTAAAGAAAGTAAAAAAAATATTAAAAAATGTAAGAAAAAGCATATTTTAAATGAAATTGAGATCTTCTTTACAGAGTAAAAACTCATTAAATTTTATATCTCACAGGGTTTATGCTGAGTTCAATGTTGTATAACTGTATTAATTCAACTCTGAACCTAAAAATTTACAGCCACTTTTGAAAGAGATGTATCCTTGCTCTGGATTGTGTTATTGAATATGTTAAAGCTTTAATTAAATGTTTCATCTAATCATGTGGTTATTAAATTTTAAAAATGTTTTAAGAAAAGTAATAATTCTTCAAAGCGTAAAAATTTACTTCTTAATAATTAGTAGATGTGAAAAACATTACCACTAAAATCTACCTGATGACTTTATATCCATGTTCAGATGCCAAGGAGCTCAGAAAGTAACCTACTGTGACTAGTAATAATCAGATATATAGAGGTTAGAAACACATGTGCAACCATCTTAGTGTCAATTGCATTAAAAATGAATTTTCCTGTATGAAAATATATATTTAAATAATGAAATGGAGATCGTTTTTAAAGGTTAAAAGCTCATTTAGTATTATGTCTTCTAGGGTTTATGCTGAGCACAATATTGTATAACTGTATCAATTCAACTGTAAACCTAAAAATTTACAGCCACTTTTGAAAGAGATGTATCCTTGCTCTGGATTGTGTTATTGAATGTGTTAAAGCTGTAATTTAATGCTTCATCTAATCATGTGGTTATTAAATTTCAAAAATGTTTTAAGAAAAGTAATAATTCTTCAAAGCATAACAATTTACTTCTTAATAATTAGTAGATGTGAAAAACATTACCACTGAAATCTACCTGGTGATCACTAGTCATAATCAGATATATAGAGATTAGAAACACATGTGTAAACATCTTAATGTCAATTGCATTGAAAATGAATTTTTCTGTATGAAAATATATATTTAAATAATGAAATGGAGATCGTTTTTAAAGGTTAAAAGCTCATTTAATATTATGTCTTCTAGGGTTTATGCTGAGCACAATATTGTATAACTGTATTAATTCAACTGTAAACCTAAAAATTTACAGCCAGTTTTGAAAGAGATGCATCTTAGGTCTGGAAATTGTTATTTCAGTGCTGCTGTGATGAAATGCTTCTTCTAATTATGTGGTTATTAAATTAAATTTCTTTTAAAAAATAGCCTTAGCCCTAGGTTTACAGTCTCGTATAGGGTTTGGTTTATGGATAGAATTAGGTTTATGGTTAGGGTTAGTCTACCGTTACTGTCAGCTTTATGACTAGGGCTAATGTTATGTTTAGGGTAAGGTCAAAGTGTAATATTAGGGTTAGGTTTAGGGTTATGTCTCAGGTTAGTTTTGGTTATGATAAAAGTTAGGGTTAAGACTAGTTTTTGGTTTACTGTTAGACCTAGTGCTAGAATTCATGTTACGTGAAGTGTTAGTTCTAGGGTTATTTTTAGGTTATGGTTTGGATCAGGGTTTATATTTAGGATTAAGATTACAGTTAGGGTTAGAATTAGTATTAAGGTTATGTTTAGTCTTATGTTTAGTGTTATGTTCAGTGTTCAGTTTACATTAGGGTTTAGTATTAGGTTTAGGGTAAAGGTTGTTTTTAGGTTTAAGGCTAAGCCTAGTGTTATGGTTACAGTTAAGGTTTGGGTTAGGGTTAGGGTTAGGGTTATTGTTAGGGCTACAGTTAGGGTTAGGTTTAGGCCTAGGCAGCGTTTAGTGTTAAGATTAGGTTTAGCCATATGGTTAGAGGTAGGGTTAGGTCTAGGGTTGCATATTGAGTTACCATTAGCATTAGTGTTAGAGCCAGGTTTATGGTTAGCATGAGGATTTTTGCTATGGTCAAAGCTCAAGATGCTGTTAGGTTTATGACTGGGCCTAAGGTTAAGGTTAGCTCAAAAATTAATATTCCAGTTAGTGTTACTGTTAGGTCTTGAGTTAAGTTAGGGTTAGTATTAGTTTTCTGACTAGAGCAGGGGCTTTGGTTAGAGTTAGTTTTGCTTCAAGGGTTATACATAAGGTTAGGATTAGATTAACTTTTAGGGGTAGGGTTACATTTAGGGTTACATTTAGGTTTAGGCTTAGGTGTAAGTTTTCGTTTAGGGTTAGGGCTAGGTTCAGAGTTTGGGTGAGGGCTAGGGTTAATGTTAGGGTTAGGTTTAGGGTTGGGCCTAGGGTTTTATTTCAGCATAGGTTTGGGGTTAATGTTAGGGATATGGTGACATGTAGGATAAGGTTTGGATTTAGTCTAAGGTTTAGGCTTAGCATAAAGTTTAGGGTTAGGTTTAGGATTAGGTGTAGTGTTAGGTTTAGGTTTAGAATTAGGCCTACTATTAAGTTTAAGGTTAGGAGTAGTATTAGGCCTTGGGTTTGGTCATGTATAGGGGAAGGTTTAAGGTTAGGATTAGGATGACGCCTAGGCTATGGTTACTGTCAGCTTTATGAATACTGCTAGTGTTAGAGATAGGTTAAGGTCAAAGGATTAGGGTTAGGTTTAGGGATAGGTCTCAGGTTAGTTTTTGAGTTATGATTAGAGTAAGGATTAAGGCTAGTTTTAGCATTAGTATAAGATTAGTGCTAGGATTCAGATTACCTGTATTGACAGGTCTAGGGTTAGGGTTAGGGTATGGTTTGGGTCAGGGGCAAATATTTAGAATTGAGATTAGAGCTAGTGTTAGAATTAGGATTAGTGTTGTGTTTAGTGTTGCACTTGCACTAGGGTTTGGATTAGGTTTAGGTTTATGGTTAGTTATAGGTTTAGGGATAGGGCTTGGGTTAGGGTTAGCATCAGGTTTAGGGTTAGGGATACAGTTAGGGTCAGGTTTAGGGCTGGGCAAAAGTTAGCATTAGGGATAGTTTTAGCATTAGGGTTAGAGTTAGGGTAAGGTTCAGGGTGGTAAGGATTAGCATTAGTGTTAGAAGTAAGATTATGGTTATGGTTAGGATTAGTGTTAGGGTTAAAGCTAGGTTTGGGGTTAGGTTTTTGGCTAAGAATAAGATGAGGGTTAGATCAAAAATTAATATTAGGGTTAGTGTTGGGGTAGATGTAGTTTTAGAGTTAGGGTTAGTATTAATGTTCAAAATAGGGCTTCTGATAGGATTAGGCTTAGGTTTCCTTCTAGGGTGATGTTTAGGGTTAGGACTAGATTAAGCTTTGCCATAACCCTGACACTAGCCCTACTCATAAAGCTGACACTAACTGTTGCCTAACCCTAAACCTAAACCTAATCCTCATGCTAAACCTACACCTATATGTGACCCTAACCCTAGGCCCAAGTCATTCCTAACCCTAAACCTAAAGGTAGGCCCAATCCTAACCCTAAACCTAACACTACACCTAATCCTAAACCTAACACTAACCATAACCCTAACTCTAATACTAACCCTAAGATGTGCCCCAACCCTAAATTTAAACATGAGTCTAACACTAGGGGTAATAAAACCTAAACATAAAACTAAGATTAACCATTAAACCTATACTTAACCATAACCCTAAGGCTAAACCGTAAACTAATGCTAAACCTAAACACAACCCTGGTTTCCTAACCGTAACCTGAAATGTAACTTTATGCCTAATCCTAATCCTAAACCTAACAGTGCCCTAAACATAATCCTAAACCTAATCCTTATGCTAACCATAAGTTTAAACCTAAACCTAAGCCTAACACTACATGTAACCTTAAACATAACCCGAATCCTAACCCTAAACAAAACCATAGACACAATACTAAACCTAACCCCAACTCTAACTCTAGCCCTAAACCAAATCCTGAAAGTAGCCCTAACCCTACTCATAAACCTACACCTAAGACTAACCTTACAAAAAACACTAAATGTAATTTTCCACTAAACCTTAATCTAATCTACTCCTAAAACTAAATGTAACCCTAGACACAAATCTAACCCTAAATCCAACCCCAACCCTAGTCAGAAAAGGAACACTGACCTTAACTGTAACTCTAGACGTAAACCTAACACTAAACCTAATATTAAATTTTAACCTAACCCTAACCCTAGCCTTAGAAATAAACCTAACCCCATGCCTATCTTAACCCTAACACTAATCCTAACCCTAACCATAATCCTGGCTTTAACACTAATTCTAATCCTAAATCTATAAGTAACCCTATCCCTAACACTACCTCTAACACCAACCCTAAACCTAATTCCAACACTAGGCATAGCCAAGCCCTAAACCTAAAACTAATTTAGCCCTAAACCTAAACCTAATTCTAACCCTTGTCCTAGACCTAGCCATAAACCTAAAACTAACTCTAACCCTAAACCTAATCCTAAACCCTAATTTAAACCTAACACTAAACAACAATAAATATAATTCTAACTCTAACTCTAATCTTAAATTTAAACATAAACCCTGACCCAACCAATACCCTAGCCCTAACACTGGACCTAACACTACACATAATACGAGTCCTAGGACAAGCCCTAAACTAACCCTAAAATTAGCCCTTACTGTAACTCTAAAATTAATCTGAGATCTAACCCAAAAGCTAACCTTAACACTAGCAGTAGTCATAAAACTGACACTAACCATAGACTAGTGCTAAACCTGAACCTAATCCTAACCCTAAAACTAACACTATACATGAATCTAAACCTAGGCCTATCCCTAGCACATAACCCTAGACCTAACAGTAAGCCTAATCCTAAACCTAAACCTAACACTGCACCTAATTCTAAGTAACCCTAACCGTAAATATAAACCTCAACTTAAATGTAACCCTAACCTTAACACTAGGCCTAACACAAACCATAAATCTAAAGCTCATCCTACCAGAGCATGTAATCCTAGCCACAACCTGACTTTCAAGCCTAAGCCTAACCCTAATCCTAAAGCTAAACCTTAACCTAGTTTAATGTTTAGGTTTTAATATCCCTAGTGTTAGAGTCATGTTTAAACTTAGGGTGAGGGCTTGTTTTAGGGTTAGGTTTAGTGTTAGTGTTAGAGTCCAGTTTACGGTTAGTGTTAGGTTTAGGATTAGGTGTAGTGTTAGGTCTAGGGTAGGATTGGGCCTACTGTTAGGTTTAGGGTTAGGAATGGGCTTAGGCTTAGGGTTAGCGTCACGTATAGGTGTAGGTTTAAGCTGAGGATTAGGTTTAAGGTTAGGTTTAGGGTAAAACTTAATCTAATCCTAACCCTAAACATAACCCTAAAAGGAAACCTAAGCCTAAACCTAACAGAAGCCCTATTTCAAACACTTACACTAATCCTAACTGTAAAACTACATCTATCCCAATGCTAACCCTAATACGAAATTTTGAGCTAACCCTAATCCTAGCCCTAGCCACAAACCCAAACCCAACCCAGGCTTTTACTGTAACAATGATCCTAACCATACCCATAATCCTAGTTCTAACACTAATGCTAATCCTAACTCTATATGTAAACCTAGACCTAACCCTACCTGTAAACCTAACCTAAATGTCACTCTAACAGCAACTGTAGCCTAAACCTAACCCTAACCCTAACTGTAGCCCTAACCCTAAACCTAACCCTAACCCTAACCATAACCATAACCATAACCATAACCATAACCCTAGCCCTAGCCCTAAACCTAAAACTAACCCTAGCCCTAAACCTAATTCTAATTCCTAATGTAAACCTAACACTAAACATAACACTAATACTACTTATGACCTTAACCCTAATCATAATTCTAAATATAAACCCTGACACAAACTGTACCCTCATCATAATCTTAAACCTAACACTGCACTAACCCGAATCCTAGCACTAGCCATAACACTAATGATAAACCAGCCTTAATCCTAACTTTAATCATATCTCCAAAACTAACCTGAGACCTAACTCTAAGCCTAACCCTAATTTTATCCTTTATTACCCTAACCCTAACATTATCCCTCATCATAAAGCTAACCCTAACACCAACCCTAACGCCAATCCAAAACCAAGATGTTACCCTAACCCTAGGCCTAAACTTAATTCTAACCCTAAACCTAATAATAGGCCTAAGCCTAACCTTAAACCTAGCACTACACCTAATCCTAACCGTAAACCTAACCATGACCTAAACGTAATCCTAACCGGAAAGGTAACCATGACTCTAACACTAAGCCTAACACAAAACCTAAACTCAAATCCTAAGCCTAAACTACAAGTAATCCTAGCCATAACCGTACCTTTATCCCTAAAACTAACCCTAAATCTAAACCTTTACCCAATGTTCACCCTAAACATAACCCAAGTTTCCTAACACCAAGCCACACTGGAAATTTATCCCTGAACAAAACCTAAACCTAACTATAAGTGTAAAGGTAATTGCTACCAAAACACTAGGCCTAACGCATGCCCTAAACCTAAACCTAAACCTAAGCCTAATACTACAAGTAATCTTAGAATAACCCTGCTTTTAACTCAAACCTAGCCCTAATCCTAAAGCAAAACCTTAACCTAACATCAACCCTAAACATAACCCTAGTTCCATCCCTAAATGGAGCCGTAACTTTATCCCAAATCCTAACCCTAACCCTAAATCTAACCCTAATGCTAACCCTAACCCTAATCCTAACCCTAACCCTAAATCTAAACCTAATGCTAACCCTAACCCTATAACCTAAACCTATGTGTAAACCTATCCCTAAACCTATCCCCAATCCTAACACCAAAGAAAACCCTAGACCCAACCCTAAACCTAACCATAACACTATCCCTAAAGAATCCGTACATCTAAGCCTATAAGTGATCCTAACCCTAAATCTAATCCTAACTGGGCATGGTGGTGCACGCCTGTAGTCCCAGCACTTGGGAGACAGAGGTAGGTGGATATCTGTGAATTCAAGGCCAGCCTGGACTACATAGTGAGTTCCAGGACAGCTGGGGTTACAGGGAGACCCTGCTTCAAAAAGACAAAAAACAAACAAACAAACAACACAAAAACTTAATCCTAAACCCAAATGTAACCTGAAACTGACCATAACATCAAACATAACACTAAACATAAACATAATACTAATTCTAACCCTAACGCTAATCTTAATTCTAAATACAAACTCTGACCCAAACTGTACCCTAACCCTAATCCTAGACCTAACACAACATGTAAACATGAATTCTAACACTATCCCTAACCCTAACCATAAAACAAGCCTTAATCCTGACTCTAATCATAACTCCAAAATTAACCTGAGACCTAACCATAAACCTAGCCCTAGTATTATCCCTTGACCTTACCCTAACCATAACCCTAACCCTAGTCATAAACCTGACACTAACTATAGTCTGGCCCTAACCCTAAATCTTATCTTAATCCTAAACCTAACAGTAGGCCTAATTGTAACCCTAAACCAAACACTACAACTATCCTAAACATAACCATAACTTTATCCCTAATCATAATCCTAAACATAACACTAATGGTAAACATAACTCAAACCCTAACCCTAATACTAACCATAACCCTAAACTTAAACCAAAGCCTAACCTCCATGCAATCATATCCCCAACACAAACCCCAATCATAACCCTGAACAAAACCCTAGGCCCAACCCTAAATTTAACCCCAACACTATATCTACCCTAACCCAAACACTGAACCTAGCCCTAACCCTAAACACAAACCTAGCCTAAGACTAACCTTCCTCGTAACCCTGACTAAACCCTACCACTAAACCTTAATTTAATCCTAACCCTAAACATAACCATAATCGCAAACCTAATCCTAGTGTTTACTCCAGGGCTAGTCTGAAAATTAACAATAACCCTAACTGTAATTCTAGGCCTAACCTTAACACTACCCCTAATATTAATTTTTCAGCTAACCCTAACCCCCACCATAGCTTTAAATCTGACATGAAACCTAAACCTAACCAAAATTTTGGCTCAAACACTAATGCTAATCCTAATTCTATATCTAACCCTAGACATAAACATAACTCTAACTCTAAAGCTAAATCTAACCCAAACACTAAACCTAACACTAATGTAAACCTAACACTAAACAGAAAACTAAAACTAATTCTAACCATAACTCTAATCATAATTCTAAATAGAAACCTAATTGAAACCATACCCTACCCCTACACTAGACCTGACACAAGTAACCTGAATTCTAGCATTAGCCTCGCCACTAATCCTAAAAGTAGCCTTAATCCTAATTCTAATCACAACTCCAAAGCAAACCTGAGACGTAACCCTAAGATTATCTTTGACCTTATCCTAACCCTATCACTACCCCTAGTATAAAAGCTGACTCTAACTGACTAGCCCCAAATATAAATCTAATTCTAATCCCATACCTACCCCTATTCATGACTCTAAACCTCGGTTTAAGCCTAATTCTAACACTAAACCTAAGAGTATGCCTACCTAACCCCAAACCTAACACTACACATAATCCTAAACCTATCACTAATCCTAAAGGTAACAATGACCTTACACTAAGGCTCACACAAAACCTAAACCTAAACCTGAGCCTAACCCTACTAGTAATCCTAACCATAGCCCTGCTTTTAAACCTAACCCTAACCCTAAACGTAAAGCTAAACCTTAACCTAACCTTAATCCTAAACAACACAGTAGTTTACTAACTCTATGCCGAACCTTAACTTTATCCATAATCATAACCCCAAACCTAACACTAACCCTTATACTAACCCTAACACTAAACATAGCCTAAGCCTAACACTTCATTTAAACCTATGCCTAACTCTAACTTAAATCCTAACCCTTAACAAAACCCTAGACTCGACCCTAAACCTAAACCTAATGCTAACATTATCCCTAACCCCAACACTTGAACCTAGCCCTAACCCTAAATGTAAACCCACACCTAAGCTTGACTTTACATGTAACCCTGAATGTAACCCTATGAGTAAACCTATAATAATCCTAACCCTAAATACTGTCCTAGAAACAAAACTAATCCTAACCATAAACCCAGCCCTAGTCTGAAAACTAACATTAACCCTAAGTGTAACACTAGACTTAACACTAACAGTAAACCTAATATTTATTTTTTAGCTAGCCCTGACCCTAGCCCTAGCCATAAACATAACCCCAAACTTAGCTTTAACCCTAACACTAATCCTAACCCTCATCTTACCCTGCACTAACACTAATGCTAATCCTGACACTATATGCAAACTTAGACCTAACCCTACCTCTAACACTAACTATAAACCTAGCCCTTACACTAAGGTTAACCTAGCCCTAAACCTAACCATAACTGTGGCCCTAAGCCTAAGCCTAACCCTATCCCTTGCCCTAGCCCTATCCTATAAATAACACTAAACCTAACCCTAATTATAAATCCTAATGTAAACATAACACTAAAGGGAACACTAATATTATTGTAACTGTAACTCTAATGTTAATTTTAAATATAAACCCTGACCCAAACTGTGCCCTAACCCCAAACCTAGACCTAAAACTACAAATAAACCAAATCATTGCACTAGCCATGACATGAAGCCTAAAAGTATCCTTAAGTATAGCTCTAAACACAACTCCAAAACTAACCTGAGACTTAACCCTAACCCTAACCCTAACACAATTTGACCTCATCCTAACCCTAACACTAGCAGTAGTCAAAAAGCTGACACTCACTATAGCCTTGACCTAACAATAAACTTAATCCTAACCCTAAACAAAACTCGAGAACCACCCCTAATCCTAACCTTAATGCTAACAGTAGCCCTAACACCAACAGTGAACCTAGACTTAACCCTTTACATAAACCTACACCTAAGCCTAACCCTACACGAAAAACTAAATATAAACTTACCACTAAACCTTAATCTAATCCTAACACTAAATATAACCCGAGATGCAAACCTAACCCTAACCAAAACACCAGCCTTAGTCCAAAAACTAATACTAACCTGAACTGTAACTGTAGACCTAACCCTAACACTAAAACTCACATTAATTTGTGTGCGACCGCTACATCTAGCCCTAGACAAAAACCTTACCACAACCCTCACTTTAACCATAACCCTAATTCTAACCCTAAAGGTAATCCTGGCTCTAACTCTAATGCTAAACCTGTCTATATGTATCTCTAGATCTAAACCTACCTCTAAACCTAACCTTAAACCTAACCCTAACACTAACTGTAGCCTAGCACTAAACCTAACCCCAACTGCAGCCTGAATCCTAACCATAACCCTAACCCTAACCCTACCCTAAGCCTACTTCTAGCCTTAGCCCTAAACCTAAAACTAAACCTAAACCTAAATGTAATTCTAAACCCTATGTAAACCTAACACTAAACATAACATTAAACATAACACTAATCCTAATTCTAACTGTAACTCTAACATTAATTCTAAATATAAACCATGACTCTAACCATACCCTGACCCTAACCCAAGACCTGACACTATACATAGCCCTAAACCTAGTATTAACCTTACTATTAACTGTAAAACTAGCCTTAATCAATCATGACTCTAATCATAACTCCAAAAGTAAACTAAACCTAACCCTAATCCTAATATTATTCTTTGACCTCACCCTAACCCTAACAGTACCTCTAGTCATAAAGCTGACTCTAGCTGTAGCCTAGCCATAACACTAAACTTAGTTCTCACCCTAAACATACATCTATGCATGATTCAAACCCTAGGCATTAAGCCTAATCCTAAACCCAACAGTAGGCCTAATTCTAACCCAAACCCAATACTACACCTAATCCTAAACCTAACCCTAAACCTAAACTCAACCCTAACTCTAAAGTTAATCATAAAACTAACACTAGGCCTAACAGAAACGCTAATCCTAAAACTAAACCTACAAGTAATTCTAGCCATAACCCGACATTTAATCCTAAACTTAACCCTAACCCCAAAGCTAAAACTTAACCGAAAGCTAAACCTAAACACAACACTGGACCTAACCCTAACCTGCACTGCAACTTTATCCCTAATCCTAAACCTTAACCTAATAGTAACCCTAAACATAACCCTAACTCTAATCCTGATGCTAACCCTAACCATAAACCTTACCTGAAGCCTAACCCTACATGCAACCCTAACCCTAACACTAAACCCAATCATAACCGAAAACAAAACCCTAGACCTAACCCTAAAGCTAACCCTAACAACAACTCTAACTGAAACCCCAACCCAGAACCTAGCCCTCACTCTAAACATAAACCTACACCTAAGCCTAATCCTACACATAAACCGAAATGTAACCCTGCACTAAACCTTAATCTAATCAAACTTTAATTTAATCCTAACCCTAAATATAACCCTAGACACAAACTTCACTCTAACCCAAACTAATACTAACCCTAAACTAAACTCTATATCTAACCCTGACTCTAGCACTAATATTAATTTTTGAGCTAACCTTAACACTAACCCAGCCATAAACTTAAACCCAACCCCAGGTTTTACCCTAACACTAATCCTACCCTAACCATAATACTGGCTCTAACACCAATGCTAATCCTAACTCTATATCCAGCTGTAGACTTACCATGCCTTTAACCCTTACCCTAAACCTAACCCTAACACTAACAATAGCACTAGTCATAAAGCTGAAACTAACCATAATCTAACTCAAACACTAAACCTAATTCCAACCCTAAACCTACCACACAAGCGAGCCTAACCCAAGACCTTACCCTAATCCTAACCCTAAACCTAACAGTAGGCCTAATTCTAACCCTAAACTTAATCCTACACGTAACCCTACCATGAAACCTTTATCTAATCCAAACCCTAAATATAAACTAGATGCAAACCTAACCATAACCCTAATTGCAGCCCTATCCCAAAAACTAACAGTAGCTCTACATCTAAGCCTAACAGTAATCCTGGGATTAATTTTTAGCTAACTCTAAGCCTAGCCCTAGCCATAAACCTAACTCCAACCCTAGCTTTAACCCTAACACTTATCCTAAACATCATTAGGGATAGGGATATGATTAGGATTTGGATTACGTCTAGGGTTAGATTCAAGAATAGTATTAGGTTAAGGGTTAGGGATAGGGTTAAGATTATGTTAGGGTTAGGGTTAAGTTTTGTCTTAAAGTTAGGGATAGAGATAGCGTTACAGTTAGGGATAGGGTTAGGGTTAAGGCTAGGTGTAGGGATAGGTCTAGGGATGGGGATCAGGTTAGGGTTAGAGTTAGGGTTAGTGTGAGGGTTAGGTTTTTGGTTGGTTAGCGTTAGTGACAGGTTTAGAGATAGTGTTAGGTTTAGTGTTAAGGATTAGGATTTGGGATATGTTTACGTTTAGTTTTAGGTTTATGGTTAGGGATAAGTTTAGATTTAGGGTTGGGAATAGGGTTAGGGTTATGGAAAGAGTTAGCTTATGGAAATGATTAGCATTTGGGATAGGTGTAGGGTTAGGTTTAAGGATAAGGTGATGGTAAGGGTTAGGGAGAGTGTCAGGGTTAAGGTTAGGGTTAGGAATGGAGTTAGGTTTAGGATTAGGTATAAGGTTAGGATTATTTTTAGGGATAGGGTTAGTGTTAGGGTTAGGGTTAGGGTTTGGCTTAGGGTTAGTTAATGGATAGGAATAGGGTTAGGGGTCAGGTTAAATGTTATTGTTTGGGATAGGGTTAGGTTTATGTTTAGGTTAGGAAAGGGTTACGGTTAGGGGTAGGGATAGCATTAGGGCTACAGTTAGGTTTAGGGTTAGGGTTAGGGTTAGGGTTAGGGTTTGCTTTAGGGCTAGGTTTAGGGTTAGTGACAGGTTTTGATCTCGGGCTAAGTTTTAGGGTTTGGAATTGGGATAAGTTTAGGTTGAGGGTTAGAGATAGTGTTAGGCTTACCAATGGGTTTAATGTTAGTGTTAGTAATATGTCGGGACTGCCTGAGTGCAGCCACACCCTGGGCCTATGAGTTCCGGAGCACTTCCACAGCCTGACCTAGAGTTGGCCCACCTGTCCAGTCACTTTCGATTCTCGCCAAGATGGTGCCCGGCACAGGTCAAGGGGGAGGGATGGGGAACCCCACCCCCGACATAGGATTGGCTCCACCTGGACCTGCCTCATTTCTGGCATACAGAGGGAGTGGCCCCTCAGCCCATAGGTCCATGACACCAGAAGCAATTGTCACTCACGGCTCAAAGTTCCCACGGTGAGACTTTGCCTTTAAATACCTGTGCCTGCTGCAATAAAGCGTGTTCCTGCTCTGACTCGGCACCCGGGTATGTGTGTCGCAGACTCACCATCCCACTCAGCCCCGAGGGGAAAAACGGATTATCGGCTGGCTCTGAGGATCTCTCTTTTTCCCCTCCCCGCATGTCGGAACCCGACATCTGGTGACCCTGATGTGACTCCACTAATTCTTCGCTGATGGGCCAATTGGTCTGCAGGTGAGTGACCCCATAAGATATGGGGAAGGCCAATTCTAAGTTAGATTCTTCTCTTGAGGCATTAAGGCTGCTGCTTAAGAGTCATGGCCTCAGTCTGTCAGACCATCAAGCAACCCAGGCCTGGGATTACATTAATGAGACAGCACCCTGGGTTGCCACTAGCAATCTCTTTGACTGGGAGACCTGGGACAGGGTAGAGAGCCTCGCGAAAAAGGTCCCAGACAAAAAAGGGTAAGATCCCACCCCTGGGAGTTCTCCCCACTATCTCAGCCCTCAAGGGCCGTTTCCCTCCTTGGCCCCCTGATAAGAGGGGGGGCTGCTCTGAGTTTCCTAAGTTAGTTACCCCCCATCCTGATAAGGAAGCCACACAAAAAAAGAGGACCCACCAAAGGCCATGCAGAGGAAGGAGAGCACACCAACCTCTCAGGGAACCCTTTATCCCTCCTTAGATCCCTTTGAGGTGGCCCCCTGGACCTTTAAACCCAATGTTAAAATGGAGATGGAGGATAGCCAAAATTCCCCCCTAGGGGCGACTGTCGCGAGCCGGGACTCTGTCCAGCAGAGTCCAGGAAAAACGACACAGACACCAAGGTGAGGTTCAAGCTTCTGTTTCTCTTTC
>NW_008342626.1:470609-483003 GCF_000622305.1 Nannospalax galili
TGAGACTGACCTTGAACTCCTAATCCTCTGTCTGTCCTCTCTGTCTCCTCTGTCTGTGTCTCTGTCTGTCCTCTCTGTCTCCTCTGTCTGTGTCTCTGTCTGTCTCCTATTACACACTTCAGCTCTTTATATAGCGTTTCCAACAGCCCTCCCTCTAGCCAGGACCAATCAGGGCTCACACACGTGCAGCGGGCAGGCAGAGTGCAGCTCGTTAGCCACGTAGCAAGATCATCAGGCTGGCAGCACCTGTTTTTGGGCTCACCATACTTCAGAGTTGGGGTAAACAAGCGGGATTCACGAGCCTTGGCAATCAGCCAAGAGTTGAAGTAAACAGCACGAGGTTTGGCAGCCAGCAAGGGCTCCATCTTTGGCTGGCTCGGCTGTGCTCGCTTCCCACAGGCGACGGCACCACCTGATTATGGTAGTGAGGGAAAGTATCCCTTCGAGGAACCCCAATTATATCCCATCAATGTTAACCTGGGGGGGGGCAACGCCCAGCTATCTGGTATGCCTGGGAGGCCTCAGACCTTAAGGAATTAAAGAAAGCCATCATGGAAGATGGCCCCGGGTCCCCTTGGGTAGAGACTTTGTTGCAAGGCTTGGTTTACCAGCCATGCACTGCCTGGGACTGGAGGGATCTTGCTAGAGCTGTCCTTCCTAGCCCTCTCTTTATTAAATGGTCAGCTTTATATAAAGAGGAATGTAGACAGCAGGCAGAGACTAACCGGGCCACCAATCCTCCAGTACCCATTACCTTCAGCATGCTGACAGGAAGTACTGATGCCTATGCCACGGGGGTCCAGCAGGCCGCCATTTCCCCTCCATATCCTGACCAAGTTAGGGCTTTAGGCCTGCTGGCGTGGTGAAAGCTAGACTCTGGTTCCACAGAGCCTGCAGTTTGTGGGATATACCAAAAGGTGGGGGAGCCCCTTCATGAGTTTGTGGATAGAGTTGAGAAGAACCTTAAGAGAAAGTTTCCCCCTGGGCTGTTGCGGGACCAGTTTGCTAAGATGCTCATATGGGACGGCATGGATGCGGATCCCCGCATGGCATGTGCTGGGCTTAAGGACTGCTCCATCAGCCGATGGACAGTCACCTCTAAAGATGTGGGGACAAAGGCGGGGCAGACCCAGGCCATGTCAGCCCTCCTCCAGGCCCAGACGCAGGCCCTCACGCAGGCGCTAAAGGACCCCTTCCATAGGGAGGAGCCTGCTAACCCACAGGAAAAGGAAAGATGTTTCAATTGCGGCCAAACAGGGCCCTAACCCACGTCCCAGGGACAACCCCAGACCTGCCCAGGATACCCTCCACACTCCATGCCCAAAATGCAAAAAAGGTTTCCATTGGGCCAAAGATTGCAGGTCAAAATATAATATATGGGGAGAGTCTTTAAACTCCTCGAGGGGCGGCCCCAAGCCCCGTTAAACAAGGGGAAGCGACATGTGCAAGCCCACTGGACAGTTCCTTGAGTCCCTGGGCTTAGGCCCAAGATGGCTTTAACCATTGGGAGTAAAACCTTTAAATTTCTCATTGATACTGGTGCGGATCGCACAGCTGGTGCCTGGCCCATCCCTACTGGGCATTGGTGGACAATCCACATCGTGGGAAACGGCCACATGGCTGCCCTGGATTGATCCCAATGGAAGTCGTGGAGAGGTGCGCCCTCTTGTGGTCTCTGGCTTAACTGCCAATCTTTTAGGACAGGACATCTTGGGAGAAGCTGAGGCCTTATTACCACTGACCATAAAGCCTCCTACAATGACCTCCTCAACACTGAGGAATTCGAACAACAATTTGGGGATGAGAGGGCCACTCATTCTAATTACAGGGACGATCCCTACTTTGAACATCTTAGAAACAGACACCCCCGGGTGCACCCCCAATCCTAAGGGCCACTGCTCAGCCTCCATCGTTCCCAATTACTTGGATCTCAGGAGACCCTGTATGGGTTGAGCAGTGGCCTCTACCCGCTAACAAACTACAACAACTCCATCAGTTAGTTCAGAGCCAGTTAGATTTTGGCCATATTAAACCTTCTACTAGCGCCTGGAACTCACCTGTTTTTGTTATAAGAAAAAGCAGTGGGACCTGGAGACTCCTCCAGGAATTGAGGGAGATCAATAAAAGAATGGCCCCTATGGGCACCCCTCAGAGGGGAATGCCCTGGATCCCCACTATCCCTGCCTCCTTCACCCTAGCCACCATAGATATTAAGGATTGTTTTTTCTCAATACCTCTACACCCAAAATACACAGAAAAATTTGCCTTCTCAGTGCCCTCATTAAACTTCAGAGGGCCAGACTTGAGGTTTGAATGGTCCTTTTTGCCACAGGGCATGGCTAACAGCCCTGCCATTTGTCAGTATTATTTGAGCCATATCTTTGCCTCTATGATCAAGAGGCCAGATGTTCTATTTTATATTTATATGGATGATATAATCTTGGGGAGTCCGAATCCCAATGACCTCCATGGCCTAATTCCTGAATGTATAGCCCTATTACAGGACCATAATTTCAACATTTTATATTTATATGGATGATATAATTTGGGGAGTCAGGATCCCAATGACCTTCATGGCCTAATTTCCGAGTGTGTAGCCCTGGTACAAGACTATAATTTCAACATAGCCTCGGACAAAATCCAAACTGTCCCACCATTAAAGATATTGGGGGCCTCTCTAACTCACTTGATACTGTGTCACCTAGCAAGCCACAACTTACCACTCAGGATACCTTCAACCTCCCTCAGCTTCAAAAGCTACTTGGAGAGATCAATTGGCTTAGACCTTGGATTCCTATGTCTACTGAAAATTAATTCCCTTGTTTGACCTCTTGAGAGGCCTTGACTTAACCTCCAGGGTAAAGTTACCACCCCAGTGCCTACAAATTCTGGCTAAAATCCAATAATCCATAAATGAGGCCTCCATAAAGAGATTTGAACCTAATGCCTCCATGTCTCTTTATCTTTTCATTGGAAGTACACTGTACACTGCTCTCTTGGCACAAGAGGGCGAGCCCATACAATGGATCCACTTAACCGTGGGTGGAACTCCTTGAGTTTATTCCATGGTCAACCAAATTGCTGATTGCTTTCATTGGAAGCACACTATGCTCCGCTCTCTTGGCACAAGAGGGCGAGCCATCACAATGGATCCACTTATCCGTGGGTGGAACACCTCGAGTTTATTCCATGGTCAACCAAATTGCTGATTGCATTATCAAGGGTAGGGACACAGCAGTCTGGTTGTTTGGCATTGAGCCTCATACCATTATCACTCCCTATAGATTGACAGATTTTACATGGCTTCAAAGAAACAACGAGAGAATTGGCCCAATCTGAATTCCTAACTGTGTTTACTGATGGAGGGCGTCTGAGAGCCTCTTTGGTCATTTATCCTCCCCTAAAGCAGGGACAAGCTCCTGTACCCATTAAATAGTGGGAGCCCCCTAGACTTTTTCTTTCTCAACCCAATCCTGAATGCCTAACTGTGTTTGCTGATGGAGGGCGTCTAGGAGCCTCCCTGGTCATTTATCCTCCCCTAAAGCAGGGACAAGCTCCTGTACCCATTAAATCAGTCTCCTGCCAGGTTGAGGGTTCGCCACAATTTAAAGAGCTCTTTGCCATTGTCATGGCGTTGGATTCCATATCTGAGCCCTTCCCTATATCCCCTCTAATGATTCAAGCCTGCACTCTACTTAAATTCAGATTAAATCCAATATACCTCCAACACCTTAGAGGCCATCAAAATATGCCAGGATTCCTCTCAGAGGGAAATAAAATAGCTGATCAACTGGCCTCTTCTTCCCAGGGCTACACAATCTCTGAGGCTACTCAGTTCCACCAATTGACACATGTCAACTGGAGAGGACTTAGACAAAAATTTCCTCAGGTGGCAGTTAAAGACTTAAAAAAAATCGTTTGCACATGCTGATCCTGTCACCCCTTCCTTCAAGTTTCCCCACTCCAAAATGCGAGAGTCAACCCCCGAGGCCTCCGACCCAACCATTTGTGGCAAACCGATGTCACTCATTATGCCCCCTTTGGAAAATTAAAGTATATCTTCCTGTCTGTCGATTCATTTTCACACGCCTGCTGGGCGACTGCCCATGCTGGAGAAAAATCCAAACATGCAATTAGTCATATATTACAGTGCTTTGCCACCCTTGGGTTACCCAATCAAATCAACACAGACAATGGCCCTTGCTTCGCAAGCAAGCCATTTACGAAATTCCTCCAAACATAGAAAATCCAACACTCCACAGGCATCCCCTACAATCCTAGGGGACAAGCCATTGTAGAGAGAGCCAACCAAACTTTAAAACGTCAATTACAAAAACAAAAGGGGGAGTCCCTGCCTCCTCATGATCAACTAAAAAAGGTCTTATTTGCCTTAAATATTCTAAATTTTTCCAAAGAAGACAAGTATTTGTCCCCCTTCCAAAAACATTGGTCCTCATCAACCAGCATTAGGTTTAGGGATATAATTAGGGTTTGGGGTTGGGTTAGGGTTAGGTTTAGGGAAAGGCTTGGGCTAAGGGTTAGTAATAAGACTAAGACTAGGTTATGGTTAGGAATTGGGTTAGGGTTAAGGTTAGGGTTAGTGTTACAGATAGGTTTAGGTTTAAGGTTAATGTAAGGGATACAATAAGAGTAGGGCTAGGTATAGGGTTTGGGTTAGATTTTGAGTTGATGTTAGTGATAGATTTAGGGTTAAGGATAGGATTAGGGTTAGGTTTAGGGATAATATTAATGTTAGGGTTAGGGTTAAGGTTAGTAATAGGGTTAAGATTAGTGTTAGGATTTGGGTTATATTTAGGGTTAATGATAGACTTAGGGTTAGGTTTAGGTTTATGGTTAGTAATAGGGTAACAATTAGGGTTAAGGGTAAGTATGAGGTTTCAGGTTAAGGATAGGGTTAGATTTAGGGCTATGGTTAGGGTTAGGAGTAGGGATAGTGTTAGTGCTCAGGTTAAGGTTAGTGTTAGGGATAGAGTTTGTGTGAGGGATATGTTTAGAGTTAAGCTTAGGGTTAGAGGTAGGGGTAGGGTTAGGTTTAGCATTAAGGATTAGAGTTAGGTGTATGAATAAGGTTAGGTTAGGGTTAGGTTTAGGTTTAGGAATATGGTTAATCTTATGGTTAGGTATAGGGTTAGGTTTACAGTTACAGTTATTCTTAGGGATATAATTAGAGTTAGAGTTAGGGTAAGGATGAGGGGTAAGTTTAGGTTTATGATTAGGGTTCAGGATAGTGTTAGAGCTCGGACTGGGGATAGGGATAGGGTTAGTGTTAGGGTAGGATAGGAGTTAGGCATATGGTAGAAGTTAGGGTTAGGTTAAGGTTTAGGAATAGGGTTAGGGTTAAGTTTAGGGATAGGGTTAGGGTTAGGGTTAGGTTTAATGTTATGGTTAGGTTTTGCCCTAGGGTTAGGTATACAGTTAGGGTAAGGTTAGGTATAGGGTTAGGTTTAAGTTTAGGTTTAGGGTATGGCATATGGTTATGGTTTGGTTAGTGAGAGGCTTAAGGGTAGGATTAGGGATAGGGTTAGTTTTAGGGTTATGGTTAGTGTTAGGGTTAAGGTTAAGGTTAGGGTTTGGGTTAGGTTAGGGTTAGGGTTTAGGATACGGTTGGCGTTAGAGTTTGAGATAGGGTTAGTTTTGGGGATCATGTTAGATTTAGCTTTAGGGATACAGTTAGGATTAGGGTTAGAGTTAGGGTTAGTTTTAGGGTGAGAAGTGGAGTTAGGGTTAGGATTGTTTTAGGGTTAGGGTTAGCATTAAGGTTATGGTTAGGGATAGGGTTAGGTTTAGTTTTAAGAGTTTGGGTCAACTTTGGGGTTCGGGTTAGTATTAATTTCAGGGATGGGAATAAGGAAAGGATTAGGGGTAGGGATAGTGTTAAGTTTAGGGATAGAGTTAGGATTAGGGTTAGGGTTAGGGATAGGGTTAGGCTTAGGGTTATGATTAGGGTTAGAGATAAGGTTTGGGTTAGGTTTATGTTTAGGTTTAGGGCTAATGATAGGGTTTGGATTAAAGTTACTGTAAGGGTTAACAGTTAGTGTTAGGGTAATGGATATAATTAGAGTTTCGGTTAGATTTAGCGTTAGGTTTAAGAATAGGGTTTGGGTTAGGGTTTGGGTTAGGGTGACAGATAAGTTTAGAGTTATGTCTAGGGTTAGGTTTGGGGTTGGGAAAAGGGTTAGGGTTAAAGGTAGGGATAGTGTTATGTTTAGGGTTAGGGTTAGAGATACAGTTTGGTTTAGGTTTAAGGTTATGGATATTGTTAACTTATGGAAATGATTAGTGTTTGGGTTAGGTTTAGGGTTAGGTTTAGGGCATGGGTTAAGTGTTATGGAGAATGTTAGGCTTATTGTTATTTGTAGGTTTAGTGTTAGGAACAGGATTAGAGTTACATGTAGTAATAGGGTTAGGGTTAGTTTGAGGGATAGGTTAGTGTTAGTGTTAGGGTTAGGGTCAGGGTTAGGGTTAGGTTTAGTATAAGGGATAGGGATAGGGTTAGGTTTATGGTTAAGGTTAAGTGTTTTTGTTGAGGATAAGGTTAGGTATAGGGTTAAGTTTAGTGATAAGTTTAATCTTGGGAGTACGGATAGCATTATATTTATGGGCACATTTAGGGTTAGGGTTACGAATAGGGTTAGGGTTAGGGTTAGTGTTATGGATAGGGTTAGGTTTAGGGTTAAAGGTTAATGTTAGGTTTTGGGATAAGGTTAGGTTTAGGGTTAGGGGTAGGATTAGGCTTACCAATAGATTTAGGGTTAAGGTTAGGAATAGGGTTAGGGTTAGTGTTGGGGTTAGTATTAGGGTTAGGGTTAGGGATATGGGTTAGGGTTAGGATTAGGATTAAGGTTAGTTTAAAGGATAGGGTTAGGGTTAAGGTTAAGTGTTATTTTCTGGGATAAGTTTAAGTTTAGGGTTAGGTTTAGGGTTGGGGATAATGTTAGGCTGAGGGGTACAGATAGCATTATAATAACAGGTTTAGGGTTAGGGTTTGGATTAGGGATAGGGTTACAGTTAGGGTTAAGGGTTCGTGTTAGGTATAGGTTTAGGGTTAGGATTTGGATTAGGGTTACATTTAAGTATAGAGATAGAGTTAAGGTTAAGGGTACATAGAGTGTTAGGGTTAGGGTTAGAGTTAGGATAGGGTTAGGGTTATGATTAGGGTTACATGTAGGGATAGTGTTAGGGTTAGGTTGGGGTTTAGGGTCACGCTTCTAATTATTGATAGATATACTGTTAGAGTTAAAGTTAGGGTTAGGTTTAGGGTTAGGGTGAGTGATATTATTACGGTCAGGCTTACAGAGAGATTTAGACTTAGTGTTAGGTTAGGGTAAGGGTTAGGATTTGTATTAGGTTTTGGTCAAGGGTTAGATTTAAGTGTTAAAGTTAGGGTTGGGTTTGGGATAGGTTTATGTTCATGGTTATGTTATGCTTAGGGGTGGAGTTAGGGTTAGGATTAGGAATAATGTAAGGTTAGGGTTGCAGTGAGGGTTAGGGTTAGCATTAGGGTTTTTGATAGGGTTAGGGTTATGATTAGGTTTAGGGTTAGGGTTAGGGTTAGTATTAGGGTTAGATTTATGTTTAGGTTTAGGGTCAGTGTTGGAGTTAGGGATAGGGATTATGGCTAATGTATGGGTTGGTGTTAGGGTTAGGGTTAGGTTTAGGAATAGGGTTAGGGATATGGTTATGCATATGGTTAGGTTTAGGGTTCAGGTTAGCATTAGGTTTAGATTTAGGGTTAGTGTGGTGGGTAGGGTTACAGGTAAGATTAAGGATAGATTTAGGCTTAGGCTTAGGTAAGGATCAAGTATGGGTTTAGGTTTAGGGCAAGGGTTAGGCTTAAGGGTTAGGGTTGGGGTTAGGATTAGTGTTAGGGACACAGTTGGGTTTAGGGATCGATTTAGGGATAGGGTTAAGTTTGTGTTTATGGATAGGGTTAGGTTTGGGTTTAGGGTTAGGTTTAGGGATAGGATTAGGGTTGGGCTTAAGTTTAGAGTTAAGGATAGGGCAGGGGTAGTTTTAGGGTTAAAGATAGGGTTAGGGTTTACGTCAGGTTTAGGGTTAGGGTTAGAGATAAGGATAGGTTTAGGGCAAGGGTAAAGACTATGATAGGGTTACCGTTACAGTTAGGGTTAGGGTTAGAATCAAGAATAGGATAGATTAAGGGCTATGGATAGGGTTAAGAGTAGAGTTAAGGTTCGTGTGTTTTAGGGTTAGAGTTAAGGTTAAGGAAAGGTATAGCGTTAGGGTTAGTGATAGTGTTAGGGAGTTGTTTAGGGTTAGGATAAGGGATAGTGTTAGATTTAGTTTTAGGGACAGGTTAGGTTTAAGTTTAGGTTTGGTGTTAACATTGGGAATGGTGATAGGGTTAGTGTTAGGGTAGTTATAGGGTTAGGATTAAGGTTAGAGGTAGGGTTAGGATTAAGGTCTGTGTTAGAGAGAAGGTTAGGGATACAGTTACATTCATGGTTAGGGATAGTGTTAGGTTTAGGTTTATGATTAGGGTTAGGGATAGTATTCGGGTTAGATTTAGGGTTAGGGTACTGCTTAGGTTTCAGGTTAAATTTAGTTTTAGGGATAGGATTGGGGTTAGGGTTAGGAATAGGGTCGGTTTTAGGGTTAGTGACAGGGTTAGGTTGAGGGTTTGGGAGAGGGTTAGGGTTAGGGTTAGCATTTGTGTCAAAATTTTGGATTAGGGAAAGGGTAAGGGTTAAGATTATGGT
Source organism: Nannospalax galili (assembly GCF_000622305.1). Lineage (NCBI taxonomy): Eukaryota > Metazoa > Chordata > Mammalia > Rodentia > Spalacidae > Nannospalax > Nannospalax galili. The sequence continues at coordinate 479,348 of NW_008342626.1, forward strand.
TAGGGTTAGTGATGGGGTAAGGTTGGGGTCAGGGTTAGGGTTGGCTTTAGGGTTAGGGATATGATTAGGCTTTACGTTACCTTTAGGTTTAAGTTTAGGGTTAGGGTTAGGGTTAGTGTTTGTATTATGGTTAGGTTTAGGGTTACTTGGTAGTGTTAGGGATAGGGAAAGTGTTAGGGTTAGCGTTAGTGTTAGGGAAAGGTTATACTTAGGGTTAGGTTAGGATTAGGGATAGCTTTAGTTTGGGGGTTACAGATAGTGTTAGGGTTAGGGATACAGTTATGGTTAGGTATAGGGCTAGGCTTAGGGATAGTGTTAGGATTATGGTTAGGGTTAAGTTTAGGTTTAGGGTTCATTTTAGGGTTGGTTAGGCTTAGTGATAAGGTTTGGGTTAGACATAGGGTTAAGGATAGAGTTGGGGTGAAGATAAGGTTTAGGCTTTGTGATATGGTTAAGTTTAGGGATCATGTTATGGTTAACGATAGGGTTATGTTTAGCGTGAGGGATAGGGTTAGGGTCAGGATAGGGTTAGCGATAGTTTTTCTGTGTCAGATAGTGTTAGGGATAGGGAAAGGGTTAGCGTTAAGTGTAGGGTTACATTAGGGTTTAGAGTGAGGGTTGGGTAAAAGTTAGAGTGAAGGATAGCATTTGACTTAAGGTTAAGGGTTAGGGTTACAGTTAGGGATAGGGTTAGGGTTATTTTTAGGGCTAGCATGGGGGTTAGGGTAAGGGTTAATGATAGAGTTAGGGTTACGGTTAGTGTTAGGGATAGGGTTAGAGTTAGTTACTTAAAAGGTCTGTTTCATGAATGTCACTCAGGTTGTTTGAGAAAAATATATGTAACCTCTTTGTCTGAGGTGTTGCTTCCCCTTAAAACACGGTATACCTAGCAATGTATTTAGTGCAGTGAAAGAGAAAGAACAGTATGTAAAGTATCTGTGACATCAATGTCACTCAGGTTGTTTAAGAAAAACCATGCTGCCTAAACCTAAGCTAACCCTATCCCTAACCCTAACGCTAACCCTAACCCTACCCCTACCCTAACCCTAATCCTATCCTTAAATCTAACCATAAACCTAAACCTAAACATAATCCTATTCTTAAATCTAACGCTAACTCTAACCCTAAACTAACACCGACCCTATACTAACCCTGAACCTAACAGTAATCCTAAACGTAACCCTAACTCTAACTTAACACTATTCCTAGCCTTAAACATAAACCTAACTGTCACCCCATCCCTATCCCCAAATCTAAACCTACACCTAACACTAACCTTACCCTAATCCTAAACTAACACATACCCTAACCCTATCACTAACCCTAAACCTACCCTAACCCTAACAGTGTCCCTAACCCTTACCCTAACCCTATCCCTAACCCTAAACGTAACTCTAATCCTAACCGTAATCCTAAACGTATCCCTAACCTGAATCCTTAACCCTAACTGTAAGTCTATCATGAGCCCTAAACCTAAACCTATCCCTAACCTAAACCTAACCCCAATCTTAACCCTAAACCTAACCTAATTACTAACCTTAACCTTAACCCTAACACCCAATCCCAATACCAAAAACTAACCCTAACCCTAACCGTAAACCTAACCCTAAGCTAATACTAAACCTAACCCTATCCCTGGCCCTAAACATACCCTCAACCTTTCCTTAAGCCTAACCCTAAACCTTAACCCTAACCCTTACCATATCCCTATCTCTATCCGTATCCCTAAACCTAAACCTTACCCTAACCACAACCCTAACCCTATCCCTAACCCAATCCCTAGACCTAACAAAACCCTAACCGTAACCCTACTCCTAACTGCAAACCTTTCACTAAACCTAAACCTAACCCTATCCCTAACCCTAGTCCTAACCCTAATGCTAACCCTAACCCTAACCCTCTCCCTACCCTAACCCTAAATCCGTCCATAGCCATAACCCTTAACATAACCTTATTCTTAACTCTAATGCTAACACTAACCCTAATCTAACAGCAACCCTATACCTAACCCGAAACGTAACCCTAATTCTAAACCTAACCTTAACCCTAACAGTACTCTATTCCTAAACATAAACCTAAACCTGACCATCACCCCATCCTTATCCCCAAATCTACCCCTAACCCAATCCATAACCTTACCCCTAATCCTGCACTAACACATACCCTTACCCTACCACTAACCCTAAACCTACCCTAACCCTAAACCTAAACCTAACACTATTCCTATCCATAAACCTAACCATTAACTCTAACCATTACCGTAGCCCTACCCCTAAACCTTAACCTAACTGTAACTCAAACCACAGCCCTGTCCCTAACCGTAACAATAACCCTAACCTTACCATAAACCTATCCCTACATGTAATCCGAAACCTATCCCTAAACCTACACCTAATCCAAAACCTTTCCCTATCCCTCATACTTACCCTTAACCCTAATTTTTACCCTATTACTAACCGTAAACCTAAACCTAACCCTAAGTCTATCATTAACCCTAAATATAACCCAAATCCTAACACTAATCTTAACCCCATTACTAACCTTAACCCCAACCTATTCCTAGACCTTAACCTACTCATAAACCTTACCATATGCCTAAACCCAATCTTGCCCTTAACACTAACCCTATCCCTATCGTAGCCCTAAATATAACAAGATCCCTAAACATAACCCTAAACCTAACCCTACCCCCATTCTTACCCTCACTCTAACTCTAATTATATCCCTAAGCATACCTGTAACCCTAACCATAACCCTAAAACTAACCCTATACCTAACCCTAAGACTAACTCTATCACTAAACCTAAAACTAACCTTAAGCCTAACCCCAAACTTAACCCTGTTCTTACAAATAACTCTAACCCTTAACCCCAAACCTAACCCTATCCCTACGCCTAACACTAACCCTAATGTTAATCTCTAACCTATCCCTAAACATAATCCTAAACATATCCCTCACACTAACCCTATCCCAAACCCTAACCACAATGCAAATGCTGACATTATCCCTAACCCTAACCCCATCCTTAACCAGAAACCTGAACCCTAACCTATCCCTAACTTCAACCTTAACCATAACCCTAAACATAATCCTAAACCTATCCCTTAAGCTAACACTAACACTATCCCCAACCCAGCTCTATCCCTAACCCTAACCCTATATTTATACCTACCCCTGACCCTAATCCTATCCCTAACCCTAACTCTACCAATAACCCTAAACCTAACCCTATCACTAACCCTAACCCTAAACCTAAGCCTAAACTTAACCTTAATCCTGATCGTATCCCTAACCCTAACCAGTACCCTAACCTAACACTAACATTAAGCCTATCCCTAACCATAAGCGTAACTGTATCTCTAACCCTAACCCTCACCCTAAGCAGAAAACTCTCCCTATCCATAATCCTAAACCTCTCTCTATCTCTATTCCTATTCCTAACCTACTCTTAAACCTAATGCTAACACTATCCCTAAACATAACTCTAAGTCTAACCCTAAACTTAAACATATCCAGAACACTATCCCATAACGCGAAATCTAACTTTAATCCTAATCTGTTCCATAACCCTATACCTAATCCTAAACCCCTTACCATAACTGCAACTCTCTAACCCTACCTCTCCAACCTTAAGCCTTACCATAACCCAAACGTA
>NW_008342626.1:484456-505906 GCF_000622305.1 Nannospalax galili
AAGTGAAGCAACACAAATGTAGAAAAGCAAGCGACATATGTTCTCCCTCAGTTGCAAATTGTAGTGCCAGTCTCTTATATGTGAGTATATGAATTCTGATGTAAAACCAGGATCCGGGAAAAGGCAAAAAATACATGAAGGTAAATGAAAAGATACAACCTGAAATATGGTATATTAGTCACTTTTCTATTGCTGTGATAGAAACAGTGACCAAAGCAATATATAGAAGGAAGAGTTTACTTCAGCATATGGTATCAGGGGAATTACAGTCCATCACAACAGGGAGGCATGGTGGGAGTATTGGTTGCAGGAGGAGCTGAAGCTAAGCTCTACATCTTCTAGGAAGCACAGGAAACAACAGCACAACTAGAGATCCAGCAAGGCTTCAGAACTCACTAAGCCGCCCACCAGTGACATTCTTCCTCTGGGACCACACCTCAGACCTACAAAAACAGCACCACTATCTGGGGATACAATGTCCAAATACTTGGAGCCTATGGGGGATATTTTCATTTAAACCACCACATTCCACCCCCTGGTTCCCATAGGCTCATGAACATATAAAAAGCAAAATTCATTTAGTCCAACTTTGAACGTCCCCATAGTCATTATCATCTCAATACTCTTTAAAAATCCACAGTCCAAAGTCTCTTCTGAGACTCAGGTAAATATCTTAACAGTGAGCATCTATAAAATCAAAAGACAATTACAAACTCCCAACATCCAGTGGAACCAAATACACATTACCCTTCCAAAAGGGAGAAATGGAGGCATAGTAAGAAAATACCGGACCAAAAGAAGACCTAAAACCAGCAGGGCAAACACCAAATCCAGTAACTCCACGTCCAACTTCTGGGACTTTACTTCTAAAGGCCTTAAATGACTCAGCCTCTCTAGCTTTGCTGTGTGCAACACACATCTCTCTCCTGTGCTGGTACAACTCCCTGTGTGCAGGTCTTCTTGGCAGATTCCTCACAGCTCTGGCATCAGGAACTTCTTGGGGCCTCCATTAACAACCAGGCGTCACATTCAAAGCTTCATGCAATGGCCTACCAGGGCCTTATCTAGTCAGGCACAGCCCTGCTTCATGCTGCCTGGCCTCCGATGCTCTCTGAAACCTCAGAGGAAGAATTTACGAACACTTCACTTTTCCATCTTTCATGCCTCTAAAGCCAGTATTGGGTGAAGGACACTGCCAAGTTTGAATGAAAGTTTGGGGTGGACTCCAGCCTGTTTTATCCATTTTGGAAGCTTTTCACTTCCATGGCCCCTGCAGCATTTTCCTTTCACAAGTCCGAGGCTTAACTGGGTGTGGTCTTGCCCTGGAGGCACTCGCTCCACTGTTTAAGTCTGAATCTCTAGGCCCCTCCTTAATCGCTTTAATCTCCTTATCAAAGGGATCTTCTCTCGCACATGCCAAGGCTCCAACATTTATCTTCCTAGTGCTCTTTTTCAATCCAAACCATATTTATTTCTGCCCCATTTACTCTTTTTCATTGTAGATCTGCATAATATTCACCATTAATATCCATGCCACCATTTCTACATTAAGCTGTCTTGAAATTCCTTCCACCAGAGAAATTAGTCCATTGCTTTTCATCTTAGCCTCAGGCAAGCTTTTAGGTAGAGGGCAGAATCCAGCCAGACTCTTAGCCAAAATATCCCAAGTGCTGCTTAAGTTCCCTCTGGAACTACAATGTTCTCAGCACTGCTTTCTTCCAGGTGTTTATTAGAAAGGCCTGTTAAGCTCTGCTTACAGCAATTAACCACTTTTCTAGCCCAAATGTCCAAAGTCTTCCATATTCCTCCAAAACCCCACATGGTCAGGTTTTTCAGTCAACAGCCCACTCTCTGGTACCAATTACTGTATTAGTCACTTTTCTGTTGCTGTGAAAGAAACACAAAAAAAAGCAATTAATAGAAGGGGAATTACAGTCCATCATATCAGGGAGCCATGGTGGCTGGAGGTGGCTGGATCAGGAGCAGCAGAAGCAGAAGCTAAGCTCTCACATCATACAGGCACAGGAAGCAAGAGAGCAGCTGGAGATCTGGCAAGGCTTAAGAACTCTCTAAGCCCACCCCCAGTGACTTGTTTCCTCCAGGATAGCCACACTTCTAAAACCTCTCAAAGCAGCGCCATCATCTGGGGACAAAATGTACAAATACTTGGAGCCTATGGGGGCCATTTTCATTCCAACCACCACACTAACTCTGACACTAACCCTAACCCTCTACATCACACTAAGCCTTACCCTAACTCGATCCCTAACCCTAAGCCTAACCCAATCCTTAATCCTAACTCAAAACTTAACCTTTTCCCTAATCCTAGCCCTATCCCTAACATTAACACTAACCCTAAACCTTACACTGTTCCTAACCCTATCTGAACCCTAAATCTTACCCTACTTCTAACCCCTACCTAACCCTAACCCAGAAGCTATCACTAACCCTAACCTAATCCTAAATCGAAACGTAAACCCAATCGAAATGCTAATCGCATCGCTAATTCTAACCCTAACATTAATTCTAAGCCTAAACTAAACCCTAGTCCTAAACCTAATCATAAACCTATCCCTAACCTTTACCTAAACACATACCAAATCCTGACCCTAAACCTAACCTGAATGCCAACGTTATCCCTAATGCAAACTCTGTCCATAACACTAAATATAACCCTAACCAGATCCCCAAACCTCAGCCCAACCCTAGCATTAACCGAAACCTAACCCTTACCATAACCTAACCTTATCCCAAACCCTAAACTTAAACCTAACCCTGTCCCTAACCCTAAACCCAGCCCTAAGTCTATTTCTAAAACTAATTCTAACCCAATCCCTAAACTTAAACCTAATCCTATCCCTTACCTAACCTTTTCCCTAATCCTGAACCTAACCCTAACCATAACCCTAACCCTAGCCCTATCCCCAACCCTAAACCTAAACTAAAGACAAACAGTAAAACTACCCCAAATGCTAGTCGTATCCCTAAAGCTAATCCTATCTATAACACTAACCCCAAGCCTCACCCTATCCCTAACAATAAAACTACTCTGAACCCTACCGTATCCCTAAACCTAACCCTAACCATAACCCTAACACTAACCCTAAACCTAACACGAACCCATGCCTAAACCTAACCCTAATCCCTAATCCTATTCCTAATCCAAAACATAAGACTGTCCCTAACCCGAACCCTAAACCTAACCCTCACAAGAACCCTAACACTAACTCTAAACCAAAACCTAACCCTTACTCTAACCCTAACCCTAACTCTAACCCTAACAAGATCCCTATCCCTATCTCTATCCCTACACCTAAACTCAACCCTAAACCTATCCCTAACCCTAATGCTATCCCTGTCACTAATGTTAACATGAACCCTAACTGTAACTCTACCCTAATCTTAACCCTATCCCTAAGCCTAACCATAACCCAAACGTTAAACTTAACCCTATCCCAAACAGCAACACTTAGCCTTAAACCTAACCCTATTCCTATCCTTTAACTAACCTTAACCTTAACCATAATCATAATCCTCAACCTAACTCTAACCCTAACCTGATCCCTATCACTATCCCTATCCCTACACCTAACCTTATCCCTATCCCTATCCTTAACCCTAACGCTATAACTGTCCCTAATGTTAACATGAACCCTAACCTAATTTTAACCCTATCACTAACCCTAACCTAACCCTATTCTTAAACCTAATCTTAAACCTAAATCAAATCCTAATCATATCCCTATTCCTAATACTGTCTGTTACCCTTACCCTAACCCTTACCCAAACCCTATCCTTATTCTTACTCTAACACTAACACTAAACATAACCATAATCCTAACCCTAACCCAAACCCTAACCCGAACCCGAACCCTAACACTATACCTAACCCTAACCCTAACCCTATTGCCAACCTGAAACCTAACCCTATTCCTGACCCTAATCATAACCCTAAACCTATCCAAACCCTAACCCTAACCCTAACACTAACCTTAAACCTGACCACCCCCTATCCCTAACCCTAACCCTAACCCTATCACTAACCCCAGCTCAAAAATGTAACCCTAAGCCTATACTTAACCCTACCATTATTGTATCCCTAACCCTAACCTTAACCCTAAACCTATCTGTAACCCTAACTCTAATACTAATACTAACCCTAACCCAAACCCTAACTTTTAACCCTAAACCTAAGCCAAGCCTAATGCATAACCCTACACTAAGCCTAACTCTAACCCTAAACCTAAACCTAAACTTAGCCCTAGTTCTAGCCCTAGCCCTAGTCCTAACCATAACCCTAACCTTAAACTCTCACCCTAACCCAAACCTGAACTCTAAACATAAACTCTAACCCTAACCCGAACCCAAACCCAAACCCGAACCGGGTTTTGGATAGGGTTAGGTTTAGGGTTATTGATATGGTAGGGTTAGGTGTAAGTTTATGGTTAGGGATAGGATTACGGTTAGGGTTATGGAGAGGATTAGCATTAGGGATACAATTAGCATTTGTGGTAGTTTTAGCGTTCAGCTTAAGTTTAGGTTTAGGGTTGGGGATAGGGATAGGGTTAGAATTATTGTTAAGGATAGGGTTACAGTTAGGGTAAAGTTTAGGGTAAGAGTTAGAATTAGTTTTAGGAATAGATTTAGGGCTAGTGTTAGGGCTAGGGACAGGGTTAGGTTTAGGGTTGGGGTAGGGATATGTTTAGGTTAGGGTGGGGGTTATGTTTTGGGATAGGGTTAGGGTTTAGGGTTAGGGTTATGGTAAGGGTTAGGGTTAGGGTTAGAGTTAGGGTTAGAGGTATGGGTAGGGGTAGGGATATGTTTAGGTTAGGGTGGGGGTTATGTTTTGGGATAGGGTTAGGGTTTAGGGTTAGGGTTATGGTAAGGGTTAGGGTTAGGGTTAGAGTTAGGGTTAGAGGTATGGGTAGGGGTAGGGATATGTTTAGGTTAGGGTGGGGGTTATGTTTTGGGATAGGGTTAGGGTTTAGGGTTAGGGTTATGGTAAGGGTTAGGGTTAGGGTTAGAGTTAGGGTTAGAGGTATGGGTAGGGGTAGGGATATGTTTAGGTTAGGGTGGGGGTTATGTTTTGGGATAGGGTTAGGGTTTAGGGTTAGGGTTATGGTAAGGGTTAGGGTTAGGGTTAGAGTTAGGGTTAGAGGTATGGGTAGGGGTAGGGATATGTTTAGGTTAGGGTGGGGGTTATGTTTTGGGATAGGGTTAGGGTTTAGGGTTAGGGTTATGGTAAGGGTTAGGGTTAGGGTTAGAGTTAGGGTTAGAGGTATGGGTAGGGGTAGGGATATGTTTAGGTTAGGGTGGGGGTTATGTTTTGGGATAGGGTTAGGGTTTAGGGTTAGGGTTATGGTTTGGGTTAGAGTTATGGTTAGGGTTAGGATTATGGATAGCACTAGGTTTAAGGATACGATTAGGGTTTCTTTTAGGTTTAGGGATAGGTTTAAGGATAGGGTTAGGGTTAAGGTAAGGAATAGGGTTACATTTAGGTTTAGGGTTAAAGGCAGCATAAGGTTTAGAGTTAGGGTTAGTGCTGGGGATAGGGCTAGGATTAGGGTAAGGATAAGGTTTTGAGTTAAGGATAGGGTTTGGATTAGGGTTAGGGTTAGGTTTAGGTTTAGGGGTCAGTTAGGGTTAAGATTACGGTTAGGGATAGGTTTAGGATTAGGTTTAGGGTTAGGAATAGAATTAGGGTTAGGGTAGGGAGATAGGGGTAGGGTTAGGATAAGGGTTAGGGTTAGGGATAGGTGTGGGGATAGGGTTAGGTTAGGGTTAGGGATAGTGATAGAGTTAGGGTTAGTTTAGGGTTAGTGTTAGCATTAGGGTTAGGAATAGGATTAGGTTTAGGATTATGGTTAGGGTTAGAGATAGAATTAGGGTTAGGGTAGGGAGATAGGGTTAGTGTTAGTGTTGGGGTTAGGGTTAGGTTTAGGGATAGGGTTAGGGTTAGGGTTAGGGAAAGGGTTATGGTTAGGATTAGGGTTAAAGGTAGGTTTGGTTAGGGCTAGCGTTAGGGTTCAGGATAGAGTTACAATTACGGTAAGGTTTAGGTTTTGGGATAGTGACAGGGTAATGATTAGTGTTAAGGACTAGGTTTAGGGTTAGGGATAGGTTTAGGATTAGGGGTAGGGTAGGTTTAGGGTAGGTTTAGAGTTGGGATAGGGTTGAGGCTAGCATTAGCTTAGGGTTAGTTTTAGGGTTAGGGTTATTCTTAGGGTTAGCTTTTGGGATCAGGATGGGGTGAGGTTTAGGGTTAATGTTAGTTTTGGGGATAGTGTTAGGTTTAGGGTTAGGATTGAGTTTTCGTTTAGGGTCAAGGAAAGGCTTGGGGTTAGATTTAGGTTTAGGGTTAGTGATAGGGTTACAGTTAGGGTTAAGGACTCTGGTTAGGGATAGGTTTAGGTTTAGGGTTAGGATTAGAGTTACATGTGGAGTTAGTGGTAGGGTTGGGGGTAGGTACAGTGTTAGGTTTAGGGGCAGTGATAGGTTTAGGGGTAGGTTCAGGTTTAGGGATAGGTTTCGGATTAGGGATAGGGATAGGGTTAGAGTAAGGTTAAGGGTAGGTTTTGGGTTAGGGCTAGGAAGAGTGATAAGATTACAGTTAGGTTTAAGTATAGTTTTAGATTTAGTGTGAGGGTTAGGTTTGGGGTTAGATATAAGGTTAGGTTTAGAGTTTGGGATAGGTTTACGGTTATGGTTAGGGCCAGCTAGAGGGTTAGGAAAAGGGTTAGGGTTATGGTTACGGTTAGTTATAGGGTTATAGCTATGGTTAGGGTTAGGGATAAGATTATGGTTTGAGTTAGCTTTAGGGTTAGGTTTAGTGATAGGGTTAAGGTAAGTGTTTGGGATAGTGTCAGGATAAGGATTATGGTTAGTGTTTGGGTTAGGGTTAGGATGGGGTTAGGAATAATTTTAGGATTAGGGATAGGTTTAATTTTATGGATAGGGTTAGAAGTAGGATTAGGGTTAGGGTCAGAAATAGGAGTAGGGTTCTGGTTATCTGTAGGCTAGGGTTAGGGCTAGGGTTAGAAATATGGATAGGGTTAGAGTTAGAGTTAGGGATAGGGTTACGATCAGTGTTAGGGATAGTGTTACTATTAAAGTTAGGTTTAGGGTTGGGGTTTGGCTTAGGTTTAGGTTTAAGTTTAAGGATAGGTTTAATGTTAGGGTTAGGATTAGGGATATTGTTAGGTTTAAGTTTAGAGTTAGTTATAGTGTTATGATTAGGGTGAGGGTTAGGGTTATGGTTAGGTTTAGGATTAAGGTTAGGTTTAGGGATATGTTTAGGGGTTACGGTTAGGGCTAGAGTGTAGGTTAGAGATGTGGTTAAGGTTAGGCTTAGGTATAGGGTTAGAGTTAGGTTTATTGTTAAGGTTAGGAATAGTTTTATGGATAGGTTTATGTTTAGGGTAAGGTATAGGGTTAGGGTTAAGTTTAGGGATAGGGTTAGACTTAGGGGTAGGGTTAGGATTATGGTTAGAATTAGTGTTAGGTTTAGGTTTAGGTCTAGACATTGGGTTAAGTGTAGGGTTAGGGATAGGATTAGTGTAAGGTTTAAGGTTAGGGATAGTATATTGTTTAGGTTTAGGTTTAGAGTTAGCGTTAGGTTTAGAGTTTAGGGTTAGGCTTCGGGTTAAGGATAGGGTTAGGGTTAGGAATAGAGTTATTGTTAGATTTAGGCTTAGGGATAGGTATGGGGTAGGGTTAGTGATAGTGTTAAGGATAGGTTAACGTTTGGGATTATGGATAGGTTTAGAGTTAGGGTTAGGAACAGGTTAGTGTTAGACTTAGGTTTAGTGTTAAGGTTAGGAGCAGTGATACAGGTAGTGTTTAGGGTTAGCTATAGGGTTAGGATTTAATTTAGAGGTATGCTTATGGTTAGGGTTAGGGAGAGGGTTAGAGGTACAGTTACTTTCACGGTTAGGGATAGGGTTAGGGTTAAGTTTACGGTTAGTGTTATGGTCTTTTAGGGTTAGAGATGGGTTTCGATAGGGTTAGGGTTATGTTTAGATTTAGGTTAGGGACAGGGTAAAGGTTAGAGTTGTTAGGTTTAGGGAGTGGGTTAGGGTTAGGTTTGAAGATACAGTAAGGGTTAAAGTTAGCAGTAGTTAATGTTAGCAGTAGGGTCAGCATTAGGGTTAGGGTTAGGTATATGGTTAGGTAAAGGGTTAGGGATAGGGTTGCATTTAGGGTTACAGATAGGTTTAGGGTTAGGGTTAGAATTATGGAGAGGTTTAGCGTTAGGATTAGGGATTGTGTTAGGGTTAGGGTTCTGTTTAGGTTGAGGTTTAGGGATAGAGATAGGGTTAGGGTTATATTTAGGGATAAGATTATGGTTAGGGTTAGAGTTCGGGTTCAGGTTCAGTTTAGGGTTGGGGATACAGTTAGGGTTAGGGTTAGGCAGAGGTTAGGATTAAATTTCATGTTAGGGTGAGAGATAGAGTTAGGGTTATCGTTAGAGATAGGGTTAGGTTTAAGGTTATGGATTGCGATAGATTTAGGGGTAGGGGTATCGGTAGGGTTAGTGTTGGGGTTAGGAATAGGCTTAGATTTATGTTTATGGGTAGATGTAGAGTTAGGGTCATGGATATGGTTAGAGTTAGGGTTAGGATTAGGATTAGGGAAGTGGTTAGGATTAATGTTAGGTTTAGAGATAGGGATAGTGTTAGGGTTAGCTATATGGACAGGTTTAGGGTTAGGGCTAGGGATAGTTTGAGGATTAGTTTTAGGATTAGAGTTGTGGTTCATGTTAAGTTTAGGTTTAGGGATATGGTTAGCTTTAGGGTTAGGTTTATGCTTAGAGTTAGGGTAAGAGATAGGGATAGACTTAGGGTTAAGGTTCTGGATAGTGTTAGAATTTTGTTAGGGTTAGGGTTATGGTCAAGTTAGGGTACCATTAGGGATAGGGTTATGGTTACAGTTATGGTTATGGTTATGGTTATGGTTAGGGTTAGGGTTAGGTTTTGGGTTAGGTATAGTGTTAGGATTATGGTTAGGGTTAGGATCAGGGATAGGTTAAGGCTTAGGCTTAGTGATAGGGTAAGAGTTAGGTTTACGGTTAGGGTTAGGGTTAGGGTTAGGGTTCAGTGTGTGGTTAGGGTTAGGGATAGTGTTGGGATTAGGGTTAGTGTTAGGGTTAGGTTTAGGGTTACAGTTAGGTTTAAGATAGGGTCCAGGTTAGAGTTATGGTTAGGGATACAGTTAGGTTTACTATAAAGTTTATTCTTAGTGATAGGGTTAATGGTTAATGTTCATGTTATTATTAGCAATAGGGTTAGGTTTAGTGTAAAGGATAGGGTTAAGGTGGGGATAGGGTTAGGGACAGTGTTGTTGTCTCAGATAGGGTTAGGGATAATGATAGGGTTAGTGTTAGGTGTACATTTACATTGGGGTTTAGAGTTAGGATTAGGGTTAAGAATAGGGTTTGGCTTAGGGTTAAGTGTTAGTGTAAGTGTTACAGTTAGGGATAGAGTTAGGGATATTTTTAGGGATAATGTGGGGGTTAAGGTAAGGGTTAATGATAGAGATAGGGTTAGGGTTAGTGTTAGGGATAGTGTTAGAGTTAGTTACTTAAAAGGCCTGTTTCATGAATGTCACTCAGGTTGTTTAAGAAAGATACATGTTGCCTGTTTGTGTGAGTTCTTGCTTCCCCCTAAAACCTGGTAGACCTAACAGTGTATACAATGAAAAAGAATCAACAGTATGTAAAAGGGCTGTGACATCAATGTCACTCAGGCTGTTTTAGAAAAACACATGCTGCCTGTGCATCTAAGTGATTGCTTTCCTTTAGCTTTCACTGTAGTTCTCACGATGTATTAATATAGCAAAACGAAACAAAAGGAATGGTTGCTACATAACTCCATTCCTTATACCTTGTATGTTAAAGGGCTGTGAATGAATGTCTCTACACATTGAGCTATGTATTTACGAGTGAGGAAACTAAATAGGGATAACAGTTGCTGTATAACACTCTTCCTTTTAACTTGTAGATAAAATGACTGTGATATGTGGACCACTCAGGTTGTTTAAGAAAGCCATGTGTCGCCTGTGCACATAATTGTCTGCTTTCCCTTAGCAACCACACAATCTATTTAGAATATTGAAAACGAATCAGCAGCAACATTTCCAATTAACAATGCTCCTTATGACTGTCACCTAAAAGGTCTGTGATGTGAGTGTCACTCAGGTTGTTTAAGAAAAGCATGTGTTGCCTGTGCATCTAATTGCTTGCTTTCCCTTATCAAAAATAGTAGTTCGATCAATGTATTTAGAATAGGGAAAACAAAACAGCAGTAACATTTCCGATTAACAATGTTCCTTATGATTTGTACATAAAAAAGCTGTGACATCAATGTCCCTCAGGTTGTGCAAGAACAATATATGTCTCATGTGTGTCTAAGTGTTTGCTTTCCCTTAGCAAACACTGTAGTTTTCTTAATGCATTTAGTATACTGAAAACGAAACAGCAGTAACATTTCCTATTAAACAGTGTTCTTTATGACTTGTACGTAAAAGGTTGATGACATGGAAGTCATTCAGATTGTTTAAGAAAAACACATATTGCCTGTGTGTCTAAGTTCTTGCTTTCCCTTAGCGTACACTGTAGCACTTGCAATGTATTTAGTATAACGAAAAAGAACCAACGGTGACATTTCCTATTTAACAGTGGTCCTTATGACTTGTATGTAAAAGGGCTGTGACATGAGTGTCACTCAGGTTGTTTAAAAAAAACACGTGTCGCCTGGGTGTCTACTTTCTTGCTTTCCCTTAACTTTCACTGTAGTTCCCCCAATGTATTTAGGATAACAAAACAAAACAAAAGGAATGGTTGCTACATAACTACATTCCTCATACCTTGTAAGTTAAAGGGCTGTGAATGAATGTCTCTGTACATTGAGCTAAGTATTTACGAGTGAGAAAACTAAGTAGCAATAATGGTTGCTGTATAACACTCTTCCTTTTAACTTGTAGGTAAAATGACTGTGATATGGGTGTTGCTTCAGTTGTTTAAGAAAACCACGTGTCACCTGTGCACTTAATTGCCTGCTTTCCCTTAGTAAACACTGTAGTTTTCTCCAAGTATTTAATATAAGGAAAATGAAACAGCAGTAGCACATCCTGTTTAACAGTGTTCCTTATGAATTTTACATAAAAGCACCGTGACACCAATGTCACTCAGTTTGTGTAAGAAAAACACATGTCGCACGTGCGTCTAATCGCTTGCTTTCCCTTAGGAAACACTGCAGTTCTAGCAATGTATTTAATATAGTGAAAATGAAACAGCAGTAACATTTCCGATTAACAATGTTCCTTACGACTTGTATGTAAAAGGGCTGTGACGTGTCAATCAGGTTGTTCAAGAAAAACACGTGTTGACTGTGCATCTAAGTGCTTGATTTCCCTTAGCAAAACCCATAGTTCTAGCAATGTATTTAGTATAGGGAAATCGAAACAGCAGTAACATTTCCAATTAACAATTTTCTTTATGATTTGTATGTGAAAGGACCATGACATCAATGTTACTCAGGAGCTTTGGGAAATATCCGTGTCTCCCGTGTGTCTAAGTCAAACAATGTATATCTCCCAGTGTATTAGGTATAGCCAAAATGAAAGAGCAGAAATGGTTCCTGTTTAACAATGTTCCTTATAACTTGTAAGTAAAAGGGCTATGACATGAATGTCACTAGGGATATGTAAGAAATATACGTGTCACCTGTGTGTCTAAGTGTTTGCTTTCCTAAACAAACACTGCATTTCTCACAATGTATTTTATATAGCAAAAGCGAAACAGCAGAAATAGTTCCTATATAACAATGTTCCTTATGACTTGTGTATATAAGGGCTGTGACATCAATGCCACTCAGGTTGTGTAAGAAAACACTTGTTGCATGTTCGTATAATTGCTTGCTTTCACTTAGCAAACACTGTAGTTCTAGCAATGCATTTAGTATAGCAAAAACGAAGCAGCGCTAACATTTCTGATTAACAAAGTTCCTTATGACTTGTATGTAAAAGGGCTGTGACATCAATGTCACTCAGGTTGTTTAAGAAAAGCAAATGTCGCTGGTGTGTCAAATTGTTTGCTTTCCCTTAGCAAACACTGTAATTATAGCAATGTATGTAGTGTAGGGAAATCGAAACATCAGTACATTTACGACTGACCGTGTTCCTTATGACTTGTACATAAAACGGCTGTTACGTGAATGTCACTCAGGTTGCTCAAGGAAAACATGTGTCGCCTGTGTGTCCAATTACTTCCTTTCCATTAGCAAACACAGTTCTTCTCACAATGTATTTAGTATAGCAAGAACAAAACAGCGGAAACGGTTCCTATATAACAATGATCCTTAGAGCTTGTAATTAAAAGGACTGTGACATGAACGTCACTCGGTTTGTTTAAGAAAAATCCAGGGATAGGTTTTGGGTTAGGTTTAGGTTTAGGGTTAGGGTTAGGGTTAGGGTTAGCGTTATGTATAGCATTAGGTTTAACGATACAATTAGGGTTTCGGTTAGGTTGAGGGTTATGTTTCAGAGTTATGGATAGGTTTAGGGTTATGATTAGCGTTAGGAATAGGGTTAGGTTGTGGGTTAGGTGTAGGGATAGCGTTATGGTTAGGGTTAGGGATAGGGTTAACATTAGGGTTAGGGTTAGGATTAGGTTTAGGGTTAGGTTAGGCTTAAGGATAGGGATTGGGTTAGGGTAACAGACAGCCTTAAGAATAGGAATACAATTAGGATTTGGATTAGGTTTAGGTTTAGGTTTAAGAATAGGGTTAGGTTCGACAGTTAATGATAGGGTTAAGATTAGGTTAGGGTTTGGGTTAGGGTTCGTGTTAACATTAGGGATAGGGATAGTGTTAGGATTATGAATAGGGTTGTGGTTAAGCTTAGATGTAGGGATAACGATAGGGCTAGAGATTGGGTTAGGGTTAGACCTAGGGTTAGGGTTAGGGTTAGGATTTGGGTTCGGGTTAGTGAAAGGATTAGGGATAGGAGTAGGTTTATGGTTCAGGTTTAGGATTTGGGCTAGGGTTAGGTTTAGATTTAGGATGTGGTTTAGGGATAGAGTTAGGTTTAGCATCAGGTTTAGATTTAGAGTTAGGGATATGGTTAGGGTTAGGGTTATGAATAAAGTTAGCTTATGGAAATGATTAGCGTTTGGGTTAGTTTTAAGGTTAGGTTTATGGATAGGTTTATGGTAAGGGTAAGGGATAGTGTTAGGGTTAATTTTATGGATAGGGTTAGGGTTAGGGACAGGGTTAGGTTTATGATTGGGAATAGGGTTAGGGTCAGGTTTAGGGATAGGGTTAGTGTTAGTGTTAGTGTTATGGTTAGGGTTAGTTAAGGGCTAGGAATAGAGTTAGGGTTAAGTGTTACTGTTTGGGATAGGGTTATGTTTAGGTTTAGGGTTAGGTTTAGGATAGGGTTAGGGTAAAGTGTAGGGATAGCATAAGGTTAAGGTTAGGTTTAGGTTTAGGGTTAGGTTTAGGGATAGGGTTAGGGTTAGGTTGAGGATTAGGGTTAGTGTTAGGTTTAGATTTAGTGTTAAGGGTTATAGTTAGGGATTTGGATAAGGTTAGGTTTAGTGTTATGGATAGGGTTAGGTTTAGCATTAGGTTTAGTGTTAGGGTTAGAAATAGGGTTATGGGTAGTGTTGGTATCAGTATTATGGTTATGGTTAAGAATAGGTTTAGGGTTAGGGTTAGGGTTAGATATAGGGTTAGATTGAGTGTTAGGGTTGTGGTTAGAGTTAGGGTTAGGATTTAGTTAGGGTTGGGGTTAGGGTTATCGATCAGGGTTTGGGATAGATTTAAGGTTAGATTAAAGATAGATTTAGGGCAAATTTAGGGTTAGGGGTAGGATTAGGTTAGGGTTAAGTTTAGGTTCAGGGATAGGGTTCTAGGTAGGGGTATCAAAAGTGTAGGGCTAAGGTTAGGGTTAGGGTTACAGATAGGTTTATGTTTAGGGTTAGGGTTAGGCTTAGCATTAGTTTTAGTGTTAGGGTTAGGAAAAGGATTACGGGTAGTGTTGGTATTAGGATTAGGGTTATGGTTAGGAATAGTTTCGTCTTAGGGTTAGGGTTTAGTTAGGGTTAGTGTTAGGGTTATGGATAGTGTAAGTTGTAGGGATATGATCAGGGTTTGGGATAGATTTAGGGTTAGGTTTAGAGATAGGTTTAGGGTAAATTTAGGGATATGGTTAGGATTAGGTTAGGGTTTGGGTTAGGGTTAGGGTTAGGTTTATGGTTAGCTTCAGGGATAGGGTTCTGGGAAGGGGTAGAGATATGGTAGGGATGGGTTTAGGGTTAGGTTTATGGATAGGTTTAGGGTTAGGGTTAGGGTTAGAGATATGGTTAGGGTTAGGGATAGGTTTATGGTTATGGCTAGGGTTAGGGTTAGGTGTAGTTTTAGGGTGAGGGTGAGGGTTAAGGCTAGGATTTGGGTTAGGATTATGTAAGGGAAAGGGTTAGAGGTAGCATTAGGGTTAGCAATATGATTAGGGTTTGTCTTAGGTTTAGGGTTAGGTTTAGGAGTAGGGTTAGGATAAGGGTTAGGGGTAGAGTTAGGGTTAGGGATAGGCTTAGGGTTAAGGTTAGGGATAGGGTTAGGGTTAGAGTTGTAAATAGGAATAGGGATAGATTTAGGGTTACGGTTAGGTTTACTGTTAAGGATAGGTCTGGGGTTAGGGTAAGGGTTTGGTTTTGTGTTAGAGTTAGTGTTTGTATTAGGGTTTGGTTAGGTTTAGGGTTAGGGATTGGGTTAGGGTTAAGGTTATGTGTAGGGATAGTGATAAGTTTATGGTTAGGTTTGCGGTTATTTATAGGGTTAGGGTGAGGGTTATGGTTAGAATTAGGGATAGAGTTAGTGATAGGGTTCGGGTTAGAGTTTTGGGTCGGGTTAGAGTTATGGATAGCATTATGTTTAGGGATATGATTAGGGATATGATAGGTAACCCTATCCTTAACAATAATTCTAACCCTATCCCTATCCCCAACCCTAAACCTAAACTTAAGCTGAACGCTAAAACTACCACAAATGCTAATTGTATCCCTAATGCTAATCCTCTCCATAACCCTAACCGTAATCCTATCCCTAACCATAAACTTACACCTAACCCTACCATATCAATAACCCTAAACCTAACCCTAACCGTAATCCTATCCCTAACCATAAACTTACACCTAACCCTACCATATCAATAACCCTAAACCTAACCCTATCCAAAACCCTAACCCTTACCTAAACCTAAGCCCAGAATTAACCTTTTTCCTCTACCATACACTAACCCTAACCCTAACTAGATCACTAACCCTAGACCTAACCCTAACCCAACCCCTAATATTAACTCAAAATTTAACCCTTACCCTAAACCTAGCCCTATCCCTAAACCTAGCCCTAACCCTAAATCTAAACCTGTCCCTAACTCTAACCCTAACCCTAATCCGAACTCTAACTCTAAACCTATCCCTAATTCTAAACCTAACTCTACCACTTTCCCTAACTCTAACCATTATCCTAACCGTAACCATAACCCTATCGCTGTCCCTACCCATAACCTTAACCCTATCCATAACCCTAATCCAAACCTACCCCAAACTGTGCTTAACCCTCCCCTAACCCTAAGCCTAAACCTAAACCTATCCCTAACCCTAACTCTAACACTAACCCTAACTCTAAGCAAAATCCTAACCCTAACCCTAACTCTATCTCTAACCCTAACCCTAATCTTAAACCTTTCCATAATCCTAACACTAACTCTAAACCTACACCTAACCACAACTCTAACTGAAATCTATTCCTGACCCTATCCCTAAACCTAACCCTAAACATAAGAGAAACCCTAATCTTATCCCTATACCTAAGGCTATCCATAAATATAACCCGAACGATAACTCTAACCCAAACCCTATCCCTAACCCTAACACTAACCCTAAACGTAACCTTATCCCTAACATTAACCCTAACCCTAACTTTAATCGTAACTCTCACCCTAAACCTGTTGGTAACCTAACACTAACTCTAACCCTAACCTAATTCTAACCCTATCCTTAATCCTAACCCTATCTTTAAACATAACCTTAAACCTAAAAGAAACCCTGATCGTATCCCTAAACCTGGTGCTATCCATAGCACTAAACCTAAATGGAACTCTTACTCAAACCATATGTTACCCAAAACATACCTAATGCTAATCCTAGCACTATATGTAAACCCAGACCTAACCCTACCTCTAACTTTAACCCTAAACCAAAACCTAACACTAACTGTCGTCCTAAACTTAACCCTAACCAACCCTATCCCTAACCCTAACCCTAACCCTAACGCTAACCTTAGCCCTAGACCTAAACCTAAAACTAACCCTAACCCTAACCCTAAATCTAACCCTAAACCCTAGTGTAAATACAACACTAAACACAACACAAATGCTGATTATAACCCTAACTCTAATCTCCATTCTAAATACAAAATCTGACTCAAACTGAACCCTAGACCTAACACTACATGTAACGCGAATCCTAGCACTAGCCCTAACACTAACCCTAAATCAAGTCTTAATCCTAACTCTAATCATATCTCCTAAACTAACCTGAGAACTAACTTAAACCTAACACTAATATTATCTTTGAGCTTACCCTAACCCAAATACAAGCCCTAGTCATAAAGCTGACAAGAACTCCAGCCTAACACTAACTCTAAACCTACCCTTATACTTGACCCTAAACCTAGGCCTAAGCCTAATCGACACCCTAAATCTAACACTAGGCCTAAGCCTAACACTACATCTAAATCAAAGACTAAACCTAAATCTAACCCTAACCGGACAGGTAATCATGACCCTAACACAAGGCCTAACACAAAACCTAAACCTAAACCTAAGCCTAACCCTGCATGCAATTCTAGCCATAATCCTACTTTTAAACGTAAGACTAACCCTAACCCTAAAGCTAAACCTGTACTTAATGATAAACATAACATTGCTTTCCTCAACGTAACCCACACTAGAGCTTTATCCCTAATCCAAACCAAAACCTAACCATAAACATAAAGGTAACTGTGACTTTAATACTAGGCCTATCACAGTCCCTTATCATAAACCTAAGCCTAACCCTTCAAGTAATCCTAGCCTTAACTCTGCCTTTAAGCCTAAGCCTAAACCTAAACCTGAAGCTAAACCTTAACGTAACATTAACCCTAAATATACCCCTAGTCCTAAACCTAATCCAATCCTTAACATTGTCTGTGAACCTAACCCTAAACATAACCCTAAACTTCACCCTTATGCAAACTCTAAATGTAAACCTAAATGAAAGCTGAACCCTACATGTATCTCTACACTTAAGCCTAACCCCAATTCACCCTCTAAAGAAAAGTCTAGGCCCAAACTTAAACCTAAGCCTAAAGCTAACTCTATCCTTAAACCAAACCCTAAACTTTGATGTAATCACAAATTTAAACCTATACCTAAGCTAACCCTATACATAACCTTAACGTAATCCTACCACTAAACATTAATCTAATCATAACTCTAAATATAATGCTAAACACAAATCAAACCCTAACCTCAGCCCTATTCTAAAAACTTGCACTAACACTAACCATAGCCTAATGCTAACCCTCAGGCAAAACCTAAAACAAACCCTAACCATTCATGTAACCCTAACATACAGCTCTACACCTAAACCTAACACTAACCCTAATATTAATTTTTGAGCTAACCCTAACCCTAGCCCTAGCCATAAACCTAATCCCAACCCTAGCTTTAACCCTAATACTAATCATAACCCTAACCATAATCCAGGATCTAACACTAATGCTAATCTTAACAATATATGTAAACCTAGATATAACCATACCTCTAACACTAAACCCAAACATAACCCTAACAGTACCCGTAGCCTAGCACTAAATTTAATCCTACCCTTAGCCCTAACTGTAACCCTGGCCCTAGCCTTAAACATAAACATAACCTTAACCCTAAATCTAATCGTAAACCCTCATGTAAATCTAACACTAAATATAACACTAAACATAACAGTAATAGGAATTCTAACCCTAAGCCTAATCTTAATTCTAAATATAAACCCTGACCCAAGCTGTACCCTAACCCTAACCCCAGACCTAAAACTATAGGTAAACCGAATCCCAGCAATAGACCTAATGTTAATCCTAAAACTAGCCTTAATCCTAACTCGAATCATAACTCCAAAGGTAACTTCAAACCTAACCTAATATTATGCTTTGACCTTGTGCCAACCATAACACTAGCCCTAGTCGTAAAGCTGACACTAGTCGTAGCCTAGCCTTAAACACAAACCTAATCCTAACCCTAAACCTACGCCTAATCTTAATTCTAAATATAAACCCTGACCCAAGCTGTACCCTAACTCTAACCCCAGACCTAAAACTACAGGTAAACCGAATCCCAGCAATAGACCTAATGCTAATCCTAAAACTAGCCTTAATCCTAACTCGAATCATAACTACAAAGGTAACTTCAAACCTAACCCTAATATCATGCTTTGACCTTATGCCAACCATAGCACTAGCCCTAGTCATCAAGCTGGCACTAGTCGTAGCCTAGCCCTAAACACAAACCTAATCCTAACCATAAACTTACCCCTAGATGTGATCCAAAACCTAGGACTAAGCCTAATAATAACCCTAAACATAACAATAGGCCTAATCCTAACCCTAAACCTAACAGTGCACCTAATCCTAAATCTAACCTGAACCCTAACTTAAAGGTAACCACGACCACAACAGTAGGCCTAACATAAATCCTAAACATAAACCTAAGCCAAATACACCATAATCCTAGCAATAACCCAACTTTGAAACATAAGCCTAACCCAAACCCTGAAGCTAAACCTTAACCTAATGCTAACCCTAACATAACCCTTGGTCCAAGCCTAATCTGCACTGTAACTTCATCCATAATCTTAACCATAAAACTAATGCTAAACCTAAACATAAACCTAACAGGAAACCTAAGGCTAACCCTAACTCTAAACCTAAACTTAACCTGATATTTAAGCCTATCGCTAACCCTAATATCAATCCTAACCCTAAACAAAACCCTAGACCCAACCCTAAACCTAATTCTAAAGCTAACCCTAGCCCTAAGTCAAAGCCTGAATGTAACCCTAACCGTAAATGTAAACCTAAACCTAAGCCTAACCCTATACATAACAATAAATGTAACCTTATCACTAAACCTTAATCTAAACCTAACCCTAAATATAAACATACACTCAAACTTAACCCTAACCACAAACCCAGCACTAGTCCAAAAACTAACACTAACCCTAAGTGTAACCTTATATCTAACCTTGACTCTAACCCTAATATTAATTTTTGAGCTAACCCTAAACCTAGCCCTAGTCAAAAACCTAAACCCAAACTTGGCTTTAACACTAACATTAATGCTAACCCTAGCCATAATCCTGACTCTAACAATAATGCTAATCTTCACTCTATATGTAAACCTAGGCCTCACAGTATCTCTAGCTGCAATCCCAAACCTAATCCTAACACTATCCATAGCCTAGACCTAAGCCTAACCTTAACTGTAGCACTAAAACTAACCCTAAACCTAATGCCAAACCTAACACTAACGCTGACCCTAGCCCTCGCCCTAAATCTAAAACTAAGCCTAACCTACACCTAATCTTAAATTCTAATGTAAACCTAACATTAACCATAACACTCAACATAACACTAAACAAAACAGTAACACTAATTCTAACCCTGACTCTAAACTTAATTCTAAATATAAAACCATACCCAAACCATACCCTAACCCTAACCATAACCCTAGACCTAACACTACACATAGCCTGAATCCTAGCACTAGCCTTACCACTAACTCTAACACTACCTCTAATCATAAAGCTGACTCAAACCATACCTAGCCCTAACCAAAAACCTAATTCTTACTCTAAACCTACCCCTATACTTAACCCTAAGTCGAAGCCTAAGCCTAAGAGTACTCCTAAATCTAAACCTAAAAGTAGGCCTAATGCTAATATTTAATCTAACACGACACCCAATCCTAAACCTAAACCGAAACTGAACCCTAAGCCTAAACCTAAAACTAAGCTTAATCCTACATATAACCCTATCCCTAAGTCTAACCCCAATCCTAACCCTGAACAAACCTTAGACACGACTCTAAACCTGACCCTACCATGAAATCTAATCTTAATCCAAAACCTGAACTTAAGCCTAACCCTAAACCTAAACCTAAATCTAAGCCTAAGCCTAAGCCTAACTATACTTAACACTAAACGTAGCCCTACCACTAAATGTTAATGTAATCCTAACTTTAAATATAACTCTAGAGGCAAACATGACCCTAACCCTAACCCTAATCCTAGCACTAGCCCTAAACCTAAAACTAACCTTAATGTGAAACTTAATCCCAAACCCTCATGTAAAACTAACACTAAACATAGCACTAAATATAACTCTACTACTATTTCTAACCATAGCTCTAATCTTAATTGTAAATATAAACCCTGACCCAAAGTTACCCCTCACCATAAATGAAGACCTACACTTGACTTAACCTGAATCCTAGCACTAGCTCTAACACTAAGCCTAAAACTAGCATCAGTCCTAAATCTAATCATGATTTCAAAACTAACCTGAGACCTAACCGTAAATCTAACCCTAATGTGATCCTTTGACCTTATCCTAACCCCAACACTAGCCCTAGTTATTAAGCTGACACTAAGTATAGCCTAGCCTTAACTAAAACATAATCCTAACCCTAAACCTACCCCTATATGTGACCCTAACCCAAGTCTAAGCCTAATTCTTATCCTAAATTAACAGTAGGCCTAATCCTGACTGTAAACCTAACACAACAGCTAACCCTAATCCTAACACTAAAGGTAACTCTGAATGACCCTATCACTAGGCCTAAAACAAAACCTAAACCTAATCCTAAATCTAACATGCAAGTAATCCTACGGTTAAACCTACTTTAACCCTAAACCTAAATCTAATCCTAAAGTTAAACTTAATCTAATGCTAACCCTAAACATAACCCTAATTTCCTAACCCTTACCAAAACATAACTTTTTCCCTAATCCTAACCCTCAGCATAATGCTAAACCTAACCCTAACCCTAACTCTAATGCTAACCATAACCCTAAAACTAAACCTAAGCCTAAATGTACGTGTGCACATAGCTCTAAAACTAACTCCAATCCTCACCAGAAACAAAACCCGAGACCCAAAACTAAACATAACAGTAATGCTAATTCTAGCCCTATCCCAAACCCTGAACCTAGCCCTAACCCGAAACAAAGATCTACCCCTAAGCCTAACCCTATGCATAACCCTAAACATAACCCCACCACCATACCTTAATCTAACTGTAGCTCTGAATATAACCCTAGACACAAACCTAACCATAACACTAAACTCAGCTCTA
>NW_008342626.1:506383-508693 GCF_000622305.1 Nannospalax galili
TAATTCCCAAAGTAACCTGAGACATATCCTTAAACATAATCCTAATATCATACTTTGACTTTACCCTAACCATAACGCTAGCCTAAGTAATAAAGCTGACACTAACTGAAGCCTAGGCCTAACCCTAACCCTAATCCTAACCCTAAACCAATCGCCTATAAATGACCCTAATCCTAGGCCTAAGCCTAACCCTAACAATAAATTTAACAGTAGGCCTAATCCTGACCCTAAACCTAACACTTCACCTAATCCTAAAGCTACCCCTAAACCTAACTCTAAACCTAATCCTAACCCTAAGGTTAACTGTGACACTAACAATAGGCCTAACAAAGACCTAAACATAAATGAAATCCTAATCCTAATCTGATCCCTATATGTGACCGTAACCACAGGCCTAAGCCTAATCATAAACCTAAGCCAACAGTAGGCTGAAATCTAACCCTAAACCAAAAACTACACCAAATCCTAAACCTAAACCTAACCATAACTCTAAATGTAACTGTGACCCTAACAGTAGGCCTAACAGAAACCTAAGCCTAAATCTAAGTCTAACTGTAGAAGTAATCCTAGTCATAACCTGAACTTTAACCCTAAGCCTAACCCTAACCCTAAAGCTAAATTTAAACAAACGCTAACCCTAAAAATAAGCCTGATTTCCTAACTCTAGCATGAACACTAATTTTATCCCCAATGCTAACCCTGAACTTAATGCTAACCCCAAACCTAACCCTAACCCTAAGCCTAATGCTAACCATAAAACTAAAACTACACTTAAGCCTACCCCTGCATGTAACCCTATATCTAAACCTAAGTCCAATCCTAAACCTAAACAAAACCCTAGATCCAACCCTAAAACTAACTCTAATGCTAAGCTAGCCTGATCCCAAACCCTGAACCTAGCCCAATCCCAAGCCCGGAACCTAGCCCTATCCCAAACATGGAACCTAGCCGTAACCTTAAAGATAAACCTACATCTAAGCCTAACCTTACACCTAACAGTAAACTTAACCCTACCATTACTAAACCTTAATCTAATCTAAACAATAAATATCCCTAGATCCAAATCTAACCCTAAAACTATACCCAGCCCTAGTCCAAAAATTAACATTAACAGAAAATATAACTCTATATCTAACCCTAACACTAACCGTAATATTGATTTTTGAGTTAACCATAAGCCTAGGCCTAGCCATAAAGCTAACCACAATGGTAGCTTTATCCGAATCACTCATCCTAACCCTGATCATAATCCTGGCTCTAACACTAATGCTAATCCTAACTCTATATGCAACCCTACACCTAAACCTAACTCTAACCCTAACCCTAAACCTACCCTAACATTAACCATAGCCTATCCCTAAACCTAACCGTAATTGTAAAATCAAACAAACCCTGACCCCAGCTTTGAACTAGCCCTAAACCTAAAACTAACAGTAACACTAAAGCTAATCCTAAACCCTAATATAAAGCTAACACTAAACATAACAGTAATACTAATTCTAACCCTAAATCAAATCTTAATTCTAAATATAAATCCTGACTCAAGCTGTACCCTAACCACAACCCTAGATTTCACACTCCACATAACCTCAATCCTAGCACTAACCCAAACACTAACCCTAAAAGTAGCCTTAATCTGAACTCTAATCACAACTCCAAAATAACCTGTGACTTAACCCTAAACACAAATGTAATGTGATCCTTTGATCTTACCGTAACACTAGCCCAAGTCATAAAGCTGACACTAACTGAAGCCTAGCCCTAACCCTATACCCAATCCTAACCTTAAATCTACCCATATACATGAGTCTAACCCTAGGCCTAAGCTTAACCCTAACAATAAACTTAGCAGTAGGCCTAATCCTAACCCTAAACCTAATACACCACCCAATCGTAAACCTAACCCTAACTCTAACTCTAAACCTAAACCAAACCCAAAAGACAACTGTGACACTAACTACAGGCCTAACACAAACCCTAAACCTAAAACTAAGCCTAACCCTACAAGTAATCTGTCCTAGTTTGTTCTTCATTGCTGTGACAAAACACTCTGACCAGTACCAACTTGGGGAGGAAAGGGTTTATTTATCTTACATCTCCCAGGTTGCACGCAGTTCATCAGGGAGCCCAAGGTAGGAACTCAGGGCAGGAACCTGGAGGCAGGAGCTGGAGCAGAGGCCATGGAGGAACGCTGCCTACAGGCTTACTCCCTTGGCCCCTGCTCAGCCTGCTTTCTTATGCAACACAGGCCCACCTGCCCAGGGGTGGCACCACCCACAGTGGGCTGGGCCCTCCCACATCACTCATCAA
>NW_008342626.1:508970-529305 GCF_000622305.1 Nannospalax galili
ACCCCAAGGTAGGAACTCAGGGCAGGAACCTGGAAGCAGGAGCTGGAGCACAGGCCATGGAGGAAAGCTGCTTACTGGCTTGCTCTGACTCTGCAGTCCACAGCACACTCAGCTCCTCTCGCAGATCCAGGCCAGCTCCATTCCACACCTGCCGCTGTCCTTGGTGGTCGTCCCATGGTCCCGGCATCTCCAAAAAGCTGGGGTCGCCACTGAAACTGAGGCTACACCTTCACCAATGGCCTCTTCTTGCCTCTTGGGGTGCAAAGCCTCAGTTTCTCTCCATGACCCCTTCAATCCTGGGGTCTTCACTGCAACTGAAGCTGCACTTTCACCTATGGCCTTTCCTGGCCTCTCAGAGTGCCAAGCTTCAGCTGCTCTCTATGACCCCTTCATGCTTTCAACACCAGAACCATGCAGGAGACTCATACACATTACCAAGTCCTGCTTCCAGCTTGAAATAGAGGTGCAGGTGGCCTCTGTGTGCTGACCCTGAGGAAATACCTCCCAGAAGACTTCACCCCAGTGATGCTGGTCTCTTTTTACTTACAGCTGATTTTTCAGCCCCGGCTAAGCAGCATCAATTGTCCCAGTAAAGCGAAGGTTTTGCTTCAGGTTCTGGCCTCTTCTTAATCACAGCTGATTCTTCAGCCCCAGCCGACCAGAACCCACAGATTCTCAATCTAAAATCTCACGCAAACAGCCCTGATGATCTCCGCTTCCCTTTGAAGCTTCACAAGGCAGGCCTCCATCATCTACAACTCTTTTGGCATAACTGTTCCAAGCTCCACAGCAACAAATTCTGAGCACTCAATGGCCTTTCCAGCACAAAATTCCAAGCACTTCCACAGTCCTCCCCAAAACACCAAGGTCAGGTCTGTCACAGCAATACCCCACTCCTGGTACCAATTACTGTCCTAGTTTGTTCTTCATTGCTGTGACAAAACACTCTGACCAGTACCAACTTGGGGAGGAAAGGGTTTATTTATCTTACATCTCCCAGGTTGCAGGCAGTTCATCAGGGAGCCCAAAGTAGGAACTCAAGGCAGGAACCTAGAGGCAGGAGCTGGAGCACAGGCCATGGAGGAATGCTGCCTACAGGCTTGCTCCCTTGGCCCCTGCTCAGCCTGCTTTCTTATGCAACACAAGCCCTCCTGCCCAGGGGTGGCACCACCCACAGTGGGCTGGGCCCTCCCACATCACTCATCAAGAAGATGCCCTTCAGACATGGCCACAGGCCAGTCCAATAGAGGCAATTCCCCAATTGAGGCTCCCTCAACCCAGGTGTGTCAAGTTGACACTAAAGCTACCCAGCACATAATCCTTGCCATAACCCTACCTTAAAGTCTAAGCCTAACCCTAGACCTAAAGCTAAACGTAACCCTAATGCTCCTAATCCTAACCCTAACCCACACCATAACTTTATCCCTAATCCTAACCCTAGACCTAATGATAACCCTAAGAAGAACCCTAACCCTGACCCTAATGCTAACCCTCACCCTAACCTAAACTTGAGCCTTAAGCCTACATGTAACACTATCCTTAATGCTAACCCCAGTCGTAACCCTAAACAAAACCTTGGAACCAACCCTAAACCTAACCCTAAAGCTATCTCTAGCCCTAAGCCAAACCCTGAAGCTAGCCCTAACCTGAAATATAAATGTACACCTAAGCCTAACCCTACACATAACCCTACATATAAACCCATCACTAAACCTTGATCTAATCATATCACTATATATGACCCTAGACTCAAATCTAACCCTAACCCTAATCCCAGCCCTACTCCAAAAACTAACATTAACCCTAACTGTAGATGTAGACCTAATGCTAACATTAAACATAATATTAATTAGAGCTAACTCTAACTCGATCCCTAGCTGTAAGTCTAACCCCAAACTTACTTTGACGTTAACACTAACTCTAACCCTAACTATATTCCTGGTTCTGACACTAATGCTATTCCTAAATTTATATGTAATCCTAGACATAACCCTACAACTAACCCTCACCCTAAACCTAAAACTAACATTGACCATACCCAGCCCTAACTAACCTAACTGTAGCCCCAACCTTAACCCTGACTCTAACTCTAACCCTAGCCATAGCACTAATCCTAAAACTAACCAAACACTAAACCTAATCCTAAACCCTAATGTAAACATAACACTAAATATAACACTAAACATAACACTAATACTAATTCTAAACCTAACTCTAATCTTAATTCTAAATATAAACTCTGACCCAAACTTAACCCTTACCCTAAATATACACTACACTTATCCCGAATCCTGACACTAGCCATAACACTAAATTGAAAATGAGCCTCAATCCTAAATTTAATCATAATTCCAAAACTAACCTGAGACCTAACCCTAAACCTAACCCTAATATTATCATTTGACCTTACCCAAACCCTGACCCTAGCCCTAGTCAGAAACTGACACTACTTGTAGCCTATCCTAAACATAAACCTAATCTTAACCTTAAATCTACCCCTGGATGTGACCTTAACTCTAGGCCTAAACCTAATCTCAACCCTAAACAAACAGTATGACTAATGCTAACCCTAAACCTAACACAACACCTAATACTAAACCTAACCCTAACCCTAAAGGTAACCATGACCCTAATAGGCCTAACATAAAACTAAATCTAAATCTAAGCCTAACCATCTAAGTAGTCCTAGGCATAAATCTACTTTTAACCCAAGACTAACTGTAACCATAAAGCTAAACTTAACCTAATGCTAACCCTAAAGATAAACCTAATTTCCTAACCCTAATATGAACTGTAACTTTATCCCTAAACCTAAACCTAAACCTAAAGCTACCCCTAAACCAAACCCTAACCCTAACCCTAACTCAACCCTCACCCTAATGCTAAACATAACCCTAAAGCAAAACCAAAGCCTAGCCCTACATGAAATCTCATACCTAAACCTAACCCCCATCTTAACCCTAACAAAACTCTGGACCCAATGCTAAACCTAAATCTAATGCTTACTCTAGCCCTACCCCAAACCTGAATGTACCCCAACCTTAAATGTAAACCTATACCTAAGCCTAACCCTACATGTAACACTAAACTTAACCCTACCACGATACCTTAATCTAATTCCAACCCTAAATAGCCCTAGATGCCAACCTAACCCTAACAATCAACCCAGTCCTAGTCCGAAAACTAACACTAACACTAACTGTAGCTCTAGACCTAACACTAACACTAACCCTACTATTGAATTTTGAGTCAACCCTAAGCCTACCCCTAGCCCAAAAGTTAACCCCAACGGTAGTTTAACCCTAACACTCATCCTAACACTGACCATAATCCTGGTACTAATACTAATGCTGATACTAACTCTGTATTTAGGTTTAGACCTAATCTTAAGTCTAACCCTAACCCTAAACCTAACCGTAACTTTAACCATAGCCTAGCCCTAAACATAACTCGAACAGTGCCCTAGATCTGAACCTCACCCAAACCATAACTCTAGTCCTAGAACTAGCCGTAAACCTAAAACTAATGCTAACCCTAACCCTAATCCTAAACACTAATGTAAACCTAACACTAAACATAATATTAATATTAATTCTAACCCTCAATCTAAACTTAATTCTAAATATAAACCCTGACCCAATCCATACAATAAAGGTAACCCTAGCACTGACCCTACACATAACCCGAATCCTAACACTAACCCTGAAAGTAACCTTAATCCAAACTCTAATCTTAACTCCAAAATTAGCCTTAGACGTAACAGTAAATTTAACATTAATATTACCCTTTAACTTTACCCTATTCCTAACACTAGTCTAAGCCATAAAGCTGACACTAACCATAGCGTAGCCCTATCCCTAAACCTAATCTGAACGTAAACTTACCCTGCACATGATCCTAAACCTAGGCCTAAGCCTAATACTAACAATAAACACAACAGTAGGCCTTATCCTAACCCTAAACCTAGTACTCCACATAATTCTAAAACTAACCCTAACCCTAACTCTAAACCTAACCAAAACCCTAAAGGTAACTGTGAGACTAATAGGCCTTGCACAAACCCTGATCTCAAATTTAAGCCTAACCCTACAAGTAATCAAAGCCATAAGCCTACCTTAATCCCTAAGCCTAAACCTAGACCTTAAGATGAACCATATACTGATGTAAACCATAAACATAACCCTAGTCTTAACCCAGCCCACACCTCAATTTTCCCTAATCCTAACCCTAAACATAATGTTAACCCTAAAGAAAACCGTAATCCTAACCCTAACTCTAACCTTCACCCTAAAATAAACCTAAGCCTAACTCTACATGTATCCCTATCCCTAATCCTAAACCCAATCCTAACTCTAAACAAAACCCTGAACCTAATCCTAAGGCTAACTCTATCCCTAATGCAAACCCTCAATCTACTCCTCACCCTAAATATAAACTTATACCCAAACCTACCCCTGCATGTAACACTAAATATAACCCTACAACTAAACCTTGATCTAATCTTGCACTAAATATAAACCTAGACAAAAACCTAACCCTAACCTCAATCTCAGGCCTAGTCCCGAAAACTAACACTAAACCTAACTGTAACTCTAGACCTAACCCAAACACCAACCGTAATATTAATTTTTGAGCTAACCCTAATCCTAGCCCTAGATTTAACCCTAACATTAACCCTAACCCTAAACATAATCCTGGTTCTAACACTAATGCTAATCCTATCTGTGTGTATAACCCTAGATCTAACCCTACCTCTTAATCCTAAGCCTAAACGTAAGCCTAACACTAACCATAGCCTAGCCCTAACTCTAAAACTAACCCTAAACCTAAACCAAGTCCCAAACCCTAAAATAAAGCTAACACTAAACATAGCACTAAACATAGCATTAAAAACAACCCTAATCATAACACCAAATTAACCTGAGGGTCCCATATAGGAGTAGGTTTAGGGTTAGGATTTGGGTTAAAGTTAGGGCTAGGCTATGGTTAGTGTCAGTTTATGACTAGGACTAGGGTTATTGTTAGCATAAGGTCAACGGACAACAGGGTTAGGATTAGGGTTAGTTCTTGTGTTAATTTTGGAGTTATGATTAGAGTTACGATTAAGGCTAATTTTAGGTTTAGTGTTAGGTCTAGTGCTAGGATTTGGGTTATGTATCGTGTAAGGTCTAGGGTAAGGGAAAGTATAAGGGGTATGATTTGGGTCTGGGTTTATATTTAGAATTAAGATTAGAATTAGGGTTAGAATTTATATTAGTGTTATGTTCAGTGTTATGTTTACATTAGGTTTTAGGATTAGGTTTAGAGTTAAGAGTTAGTTTTGAGTTTTGGGCTAGGGCTAGGGTTAGGTTTGGTTTTACATTCAGGGTTAGGCTTAGGGCTACACTTATGGCAATGTTTTGGTCTAGGCTACGGTTAGTGTTATGGATAGGTTTAGGATAAGGGTTAGAGGAAGGGTTGGATCTAGGGTTACATATAGCATTAAGATTTCCAATAGAATAAGGGCCAGGATTATGGTGAGGGTTAAGATTAGTGTTCTAGTTAAAGTGAGGGTTGGGGTTATGTTTATGGCTAGGCCTAGGGTTAGGGTTAGCATTAGGGTAAGTATTACAGTTATATTCAGTGTTAGGGTTATTGATTAAGTTATGGTTCAGATTAGGTTTATTACTAGTGTTTGGTTTGGGGTAAATATTATGTTAAGGTTTAGCTTTAGCATTAGGGTTAGGTTTAGGGTTAAATTTACACTTATGCCTAGGACTATTTGTATGGTTAGTCTTAGTTTTAGGTTTAGGATTTGTGTCCGTCCTAGTGTTAGGGTTACAGTTACCTTTCAGGATAGGGTGAGGTTTAGGTTTAGATCAGGATTAGGTTTAGAATTAGGTGTAGTGTTAGCTTTAGGTTTAGGATTAGACCAACCATCAGGTTTAGGGTTACGATTAGTTTTAGGCCTCGTGTTAGGGTCATGTATACATGTAGCTTTAGGGTTAGGATTAGGTTTAGGGTAAAAGTTAGGCTATGGTTAGTATCATCTTTATGACTCGGGCAAGTTTTAGGGTTAGGCTTAGGTCAAAGGATAATATTAGGGTTGGGTTTAGGGTTATATCTCAGTTTACTTTTGGATTTATGATTACAGTTAGGATTAAGGCTGGTTTTACAGTTAGTGTTAAGGTTAGTGCTAGGATTCGGGTTGTGCATAGTGTGAGGTCTAGGGTTACAGTTACAGTACAGATTGCTTCAGTGCTTTTATTTAGAATTATGATTATAGTTAAGGGTAGAATTATTAGTGTTATGTTTAGAGTAATATATATTGTTAACTTTAGTGTTCGGTTTAAATTATGGTTTTAGATTAGGTTTAGGGTTAGGGTTAGTTTTAGGTTTAGGACAAAGGCTAGGGTTAGGGTTAGGGTAGGGTTAGGTTTAGGGTTAGTGTTGAGGTAGGATTAGGTCAATGGTCACATATAGATTTAGGATTAGCATTAATTTTAGAGCCAGTATTATGGTTAGGTTTAGGATTAGTATTAGGATTAAATCTAGGATTGGGGTTAGGTTTATGTATGGGGCTGAGTTTAGGGTTAGCTCAAATATTAATATTAGTATTAGTGTTTAAGGTAAGATCTAGAGTTACAGTACATGTTAATGTTAGTTTTCAGACTAGGGTTGTTGTTTTGGTTAGGGTTAGGGTTTACATCTAGGGTTATATTTAGGGTTACATTAGATTAAGATTTAGTGGTAGGTTTACATTTAGGGTTAAGTGCAGGGTTAGGCTTATGTGTAGGCTAATGTTTTGGGTAAGGGCTATGTTCAGCTTTTGGGTTATGGCTAGAGACAGCGTTAGGGTTAGGTTTATGTTTGGGTCTAAATTTTCATTTAGGGTTAGGATTGGGGTTAGGTTTAGGTTTAGGGTCACATATAGGGTTAGGCTTCTGTTTAGGGTTAGCATTAGAGTAAGTGTTAGAGTTAGGTTTGGGCTTAGCTTTAGGTTTATGGTTAGGATTATTGATAAAGTTCCGGTGCGGGTTAGGGTTAGGACTAGGGATATGTTTAGGTTTAGCATTAAGTTCAGTTTTAGCTTTAGGCTTAGCGTTAGGCTTAAGGTTAAAGGTAGGATTATGGGTAGGATTACTTGTAGTGTTAGGCTTAAGTAAAGAATAAGGGTTTGTGTTAGGCCTAGTTTTAGGGTCATGGTTATCTTTAGGGTTAAGGTTTAGGTTTAGGGATAGGGTTAGGTTTTGGTTTAGGATTAGGTGTAAAGTTTAGGGTTAGGGTTAGGCCAATTTTAGGATTAGGATTAGGATTAGGTTTAGGCGTAGGGTTAGTGTCACAGTTAGGGTTAGGTTTAGGGTTAGGATTAGCATATGGGTCAGGGCTAGGCTAAGGTTAAAATCAGCTTTATGACTGGGATAGTATTATGGTTAGCGTAAATTCAAAGGATAAATATAAGGTTATGTTAAAAATTAGGTCTCAGGTTAGTTTTGGAGTTATGATTAGAGTTACACTTAGGGCTAGTTTTAGGGTGATTTGAGAGGCTATTGCTAGGATTCAGGCTACGTTTAATGTCATGTGTAGGGGTAGGGTTAGGTTTTGGTTTGCGTCAGGATTTATACTTAAAATTAAGTTTAGAGTTATGGCTAGAATTAGTATTAATGTTATGTTTAGTATTAGGTTTACATTATGGTTTGGGATTAGCTTTAGGGTTAGGGTAAGTTTTAGGTTTACTGGTAGGGCTTCGGTTAGGATTAAGTTTAGGGTTAGCATTAGGGTTAGGTTTAGGGCTACAATAATGGTTAGGTTTAAGACTAGGCCATGGTTAGTGTCAGAGTTAGGTTTAGGGTTAATGTTAGAAGTATGATTAGGTCTAGAGTTACATGTACAGTTAGGATTAATATTACTGTTAGATCAAGGAGTATGGTTAGGATAGGATTAGTGTTATAGTTAAAGCTATGGTTGGGCATAGGTTTATGGCTAGGGCTATGGTTACAGTTAGCTCAAAAATTAATATTAGGTAAAGTGTTAATGTTAGGTTTAGAGATTCCATTAAGATTAGTGTTAGTGTTAATTTTCAGAATAGGCAGGGGGGTATGGTTAGGGTATGTTTGAGTCAAGGGTAATATGTAGAGTTACCATTAGATTATCCTTTAGTGATAGGGTTAGGTTAGGTTTATGTGTAGGATTAGGCTTAGGTATAGATTTATGTTTAGGGTTAGGCTACATGCAAGGTTTGGTTTGGGGCTGGAGCTAGTGTTTGTGTTAGGTTTATGGTTGGGTCTAGTGTTTTTTTTTTTTAGGATAAGGATTGTGGTTAGTGTAAGTATAGGGTTACACGTAGGTTTAGGTTTAGGTTTTGGGTTATGGTTAGCATTAGGGTTAGGGTTAGGGTTATATTTAGTGTTAAGTTTAGGGATAAAGTAACAGGTCGAATTAGGGTTAGTCCCGGGGGTTTGGTTAGGGTTAATATTATGTTATGGTTTAGCTTAAGGTTTAGTGTTAGGCTCAGGGTTAAAGGCAGGGTTATGGCTAGGAATGCTTATATGGTTAGGCTTAGGTTTAGGTTTAGAGTTTGTGTTAGCCTAGTGTTAGGGTCACTGTTATCTTGATGTAAGTTAGGATTAATTACGTTTAGGTTTGGATTAGGTATAAAGTTACAGTGAGAGTTAGGGTTAGGAAACTAAGGTTACATTTAGGGTTAGAGTTCGTGAAGGTTTAGGTTTCAGATTAGGGTTAGGCTTAGGGTTAGTGTAGGGTTAATGTTAGAATTGCTTGTAGAGTTAGCTATATGTTTAGGTTTAGAGTTTGTGTTAGGCCTAGTGTTAGGGACACGTTTTCCTTTTGGTTTAGGATTTGGGTTACCGATAAGTTTTGGATTAGGTGTACTGTTAGGTTTAGGGTTAGCATTAAGCCTACTGTTAGGCTTAGGTTTAGTATTAATATTCATCCTAGGTTTAGGGAGATGTAGAGTGGTAGATTCAGGGTTAGGATTAGGTTTAGGGTTAGAGTTAGGCTACGGTTACTGTCAGCTTTATGACTAAGGCTAGTGTTAGTGTTAGGGTAAGGTCAAAGATAAGAATAGTGTGAGATTTAGAGGTAGATTTCAGGTTAGTTTTGGAGATATGATTAGAGTTAGGCCTAAGGCTAGTTTTAGGGTTAGTGTTAGGGCTAATGGATTCGGTTTACATATTTGTGTTAGGTCTAGGGTTTGGGTTAGGGTACTTTGGTCAGGGTTTATATTTAAAATTAAGATTAGAGTTAGGGCTAGAATTAACATTAATGCTATGTTTAGTGTTAGGTTTAGTGCTAGGTTTGCATTAGGGTTTAGGATTAGGTTTAGGGTTAGAGTTAGTTTCAGGCTTATGGCTAGGGTTAGTGTTAGGGTTAAAGTTAGGTTTAGGGTTAGGGTTAGGCCTAGAGTTAGGGTTAGGTTTAGGTCTAGGCTACAGTTAGTATTAGGGTTATGTTTAAGTATAGGTTTAGAGTTAGGGTTAGGTCTATGGTTATATATACTGTTAGGATTAGCAGTCGTGTTAGAGCCATAATTATGGTTATGGTCAAGATTATGTTTATGGTTAAAGCTAGGGTTGGGGTTAGGTTTATGGCTAGGACTAGGGTTAGGGTTAGCTCAATAATTAATATTAGGGTTAGTGTTAGTGTTAGGTCTAGATTTAAGTTAGTGTTAGTGTTAGTTTTTGGACTGGGGCTGGGGTGAGGGTTAGGGTTAGGTTAGTGTCTAGGGTTATATTTATGTTAGGATTAGTAATATGATTATGTTTATGGTTCTGTGTAGTGTTCCGATTAGGTGTAGGTTTACGTGTATTGTTAGGGCTAGGTTCAGTGTTTGGGTTAGGGCTAGAGTTAGTGTTAGGGTTAGGTTTATGGTTTGGATTTAACGTTTTGTTTAGGGTTAGGATTGTGCTTAAGGTTCAGGATTGGATTACATGTAGAGTTAGGCTTAGGTTTAGGTTTATGGTTAGGGTTAGGTTTAGCATTAGGTTTTGGATTAGGGTTAGGTTTACTGTTAGGTTTAGGGATAAAGTTATGGTTTGGGTTAGGGTTAGGACTAGGGTTATGTTTCGGGTTAACATTAGGTTAAGAGTCAGCTTTAGGGTTATGGTTAGGCTTAGGGTTAAAGACAAAGTTATGGATAGGATTCGTTAAAGGTTTAGGTTAGGGTTTCTGTTAGGCCAAGGGTTAGGGGCACGATTTCTTTTAGGGTTAGGTTTGGGTTTAGGCTTAGAGTTAGGGTTAGGTTTAGGATTAGGTGTAGTATTAGGTTTAGGGTTAGTCTTAGGCCTACTGTTAGGTTTTGGATTATGATTAGGCTGATTCCTAGAGTTATGGTCACACACAGAGATCGGCTTAGGGTTAGGTTTAGGGTTAGGGTTAGGACTATTCTAAGGTTAGTGTCAGCTTTGTGACTAGGGCTACTGTTAGGGTTAGCTTAATGTCATAGGATATTAGGATTAGGTCTCAGGTTAGTTTTGGAATTATGATTAGAGTTGAATTAAGGCTAGTTTTAGGTTTAGTATTAGGGATAGTTCTAGGATTTGTGTTACATGTAGTGTTAGGTCTAGGGTTAGGGTTATGGTACAGTTTGAGTCAGGTTTTTTTATTTAGAATTATGGTTAGAGTTAAGGCTAGAATTAGTATTTGTGTTGTGTTTAGTTTACATTAGGTTGTAAGATTAGATTTAGGTTTAGGCTTAGTTTTGGGTTTAGGGCTAGGGTTATATTTAGGATTAGATTAAGGTTTTGTGGTTGGGTTACATTTAAGGTTAATTGAAGGGTTAGGCTTAGGTGTAGGTTTACATTTAGGGTTAGGGTTAGGTTCAGGGTTTGGGTTAGGGATAGAGTTAGCATTAGGTTAAGGTTCAGGGTTGAGTCTAAGATTTTGCTCGTGATTAGCATGGGGTTAGGTTTAGGGACAGGGTTACATAGAGGGTTAGGCTGAGGTTTAGGTATAGGTTTAGGGTTAGTGTCAGGGTTAGGGTTAGGTTTAGGGTAGGTGTAGTGTTAGGTTTAGGTTTAGGATTAGGGCAATTGTCAGGATTACCATTAGCATTAGGCTTCTGCCTAGGGTTAGGGTCATGAATAGGGTTTGATTAAGGGTTATAATTGGGTTTAGCATTAGGGCTAAGCTTTGGTTAGTGTCAGCTTTATGACTAGGGCTAGTGTTAGGGTTAGGGTATGATCAAAGATTAGTATTAGGGTTAGGTTTAGAGTTAGGTCTCAGTTTAGTTTTGGAGTTATGATTAGTTTAGGATTAAAGCTAGTTTTAGAGTTAGTGGTAAGGTTTGTGCTAGGATTCGGGCTATATGTAATGTCAGGTCTAAGTTTAGGGTTAGGGTACAGTTTGTTTCAGAGTTTATATTTGGAATTAAGATTAGAGGTAGGGTTAGAATTAGTATTATGTTTTGTGTTATATTTGGTGTTATGTTTATTGTTAGGGTTTCATTAGGGTTTAGGATTAGGTTTAGGGTTCTGATTAGTTTTAGGTTTAGGGCTAGCCCTAGGCTTAGGGTTAGGGTTACTGTTAGGGTTTGGGCTACAGTTAAGTTTAGGTTTATGTCTAGGCTATGATTAGTGTTAGGGTTAGGGTTAGAGGTAGGGTCACGTCTAGGGTTACATACAGAGTTAGGATTTGCATTCATGTTAGTGCCAGGATTATGGTTAGGGTTAAGATTAGTGTTAGCTTTAAAGCTAAGGTTGGGGTGAGGTTTATGCCTAGGGCTCAGGTTAGGGTTAGCTCAAAAATAAATATTAGGTTATTGTTAGGGTTAGGTCTAGAGTTACAGTTAGGGTTAGCATTAGTTTTGAGAATAGGGCTGGGCTAAGGGTTAGGGTTAGGTTTGTGTCTAGGGTTATATTTTGGGTTAGGATTAGATTAAATTTTAATGGTAAGGATACGTGTAGGCTTAGTCTTAGGAGTACCTTTACATTTAGTGTTAGGGTTAAGATCAAGGTTCAGTTTAGGTCCAGAGTTAGCATTACTGTTATGTTTAGGGTTGCATTTAGGGATTTGTTTTGGGTTAGGATTTGGGTTAGGGTTCTGGATAGGCTTATTTGTAGGGTTAGGCTTGGGTTATTGTTATGGTTAGGTTTATTGTTAGATTTAGGGTAAAGTTATTATTCGGGTTAGGGTTAGTACTAGGGTTATGTTTAGGGATAACCTTAGGTTAAGTTTTAGCTTTAGGGTTAGTGTTAGGCTTAGGTCTAAAGGTAGTGTTAAGGCTAGGATTCCTTATAGGGTTAGCCTTAGGTTTACATTTAGGGTTTATGTTACCCACAGTGTTAGGGTCATGGTTGCCTTTTGGTTTGGTGTTAGGTTTAGGGCTAGGGTTTTAGGGTTAAGTTTGGAATTAGGTGTACTGTTAGTTTTAGTGCTATTATTAGGCTTAGGCCTAGGGCTAGTGTCAAGCATAGGTATAGGTTTATGTTTAGGATTATGTTTAGGGTGAAGGTTTGGCTTCTGTTAGTGTCAGCTTTATCACTAGGGCTAGAGTTAGGGTTAGGGTAAGGTCAAAGGATAATATTAGCCATAGGTTTTGGGTTAGCATTAGACTATGGGTAGTATCATCCTTATGACTCAGGCTAGTGTTACGGTTAGGGTAGGGTCAAATGATAATATTAGGGTTAGATTTAAGATTAGGTCTCAGGTTTGTTGTGGAGTTATGATTAGAGTTAGGATAAAATCTAGTTTTAGAGTTAGTGTTAAAGCTAGTGCTAGAATTCAGGTTAGTTGTAGTGTCTAGGATTAGGGTTAGGGTACAGTTTGGATCAAGGTTTATATTTAGAATTAAGATCAGAGTTAAGTTTAGAATTAGTATTAGTGTTACGTTTAGTGTTGTGATGTTTAGTGTGCAGTTTACATTAGTGTTTGGGATTAGGTTTAGGATTAGGAGTAGTTTTAGGTTTAGGGTTAGGGTTAGCATAAGATTTAAGGTTTGGTTTAGGGTTAGGGTTAGGTTTAGGGTTAAGGTTAGGGTTAGCATTAGGCTTAGGGTTAGAATTAGGCTTAGCGCTGCAGTTAGGGTTAAGTTTAGGTCTAGGCTATGCTTAGTGTTAGGGTTGGGTTTAAGTTTATGGTTAGAGGTATGGTTAAGTGTGGGTTTCCATATAGAGTTATGATTTGCATTTGTGTTAGTGCAAGAATTACGGTTAGGGTTAAGGTTATTGCCAGGGTTAAACCTAGGGTTTGGAGTAGGTTTAAGGCTACAGCTCAGATTAGGGTTAGTTCAAAAATTAATAGTGTGTTACTATTAAGTATAGAGTTAGAGTCAGTGTTAGTGTAATTTTCTGACTAGGGCTGGGGGTCATTTAGGGTTAGGTTGTTTTCTAGGATTATATTTAGGTTTGGATTACATTAAGGCTTAGTGGTAGGTTTATGTTTAGGGTTACGTGTGTGGTTAAGCTTTGGTGTAGGTTTATGTTTAGGGTTAGGCGTAGGTTCAGGGTGTGGGTTAGGGGTAGTTTTAACCTTTAGGGTTTGGTCTAGGGTTGTGTCTAGGGTTTTGTTTAGGTTTAGGATTGGGGTGAAGGTTAAGGATAGTGTTACCTGTAGTGTTAGGCTTTGTATAGTTTTAGGTTCAGGGTTATGGTTATATTAGGGTTAACATTAGGTTTAGCATTAATATTAGGGATAAAGTTACGGTTTGGGCTAGTGTTAGGAAACTTGGGTTCTGTTTATGGTAGCCTTAGGATAAAGTTTAGATTAAGCACTAGGGTTAGACTGAGTGTTCACGGTAGGGTTATGCCTAGGATTATTGTAGGCTTAGGTTTAGATTTAGGGTTTATGTTAGCCCTAATGTTAGGGTCATGGTTTCCTTTACTATAAGGGTTAAGTTCAGGGTTAGGGTTAAGATTAGGTTTAGGATTAGGTGTATTGTTAAGTTCAGGGTTTGATTTGGGCCTACCGTTAGGTTTAGGGTTAGGATTAGGCTTAGGCCTAGGGTTAGGGTCACGTATAGGGGTAGGTTTAGGGTTAGGATTACGTTTAGAATTAGGGCTAGGGTTTGTTAGCATCAGCTTTATGACTAGCGCTAGGGCTAAGATTATGGTTAGCTCAAAAATTAATATTAGAGTTAGTGTTAAATTTTGTTCTAGATTTATAGTTACAGTTAGAGTTAGTTTTCGGACTAGAGCTGGGGGTGAGTTAGTATTTGATTGGCATCTAGGATTATATTTAGGGTTAGGATTGTATTAAGATTTAGTGGTAGAGTTATGTTTAGGGTTTCGTGTGGGGTTAGGCTTAGGTGTAGGTTTAGGTTCAGGATTAGGGCTACATTTAAATTTTTGGTTATTGCTAGATTTATCATTAGAATCAGGTTTAGGATTGGGTCTATGGTTTACTTTTTAGGGATAGCATTGTGGTTAAGGTTAGAAATAGGGTTTAGGGTTAGGGTTAGCATTAGGTTTACGGTTAGAGTTATGTTTAATGTTAGCAGTAGGGATAAAGTTATAGTTTATGAAATGGTTAGGAATAGTGTTATGATAAGGATTAACATTAGGTTAAGGTTTACCTTTTAGGTTAAGGTTAGGGTTAGGTTTAGGGTTAGAAACAGGTTTAAGAATATGTGTAGTGTTAGGTTTAGTGTTAGGATTAAACCTACTGTTAGGTTTTCAGTTAGAATTAGGCTTAGGCCTAGGGTAGGGTTACATATAGGGGTAGGTTTAGGGTTAGGAGTAAGTTTAGGGTTTGGGCTAGTGTACAGTTAATTTGACCTTAAGGACTAGGGATAGTGTTAAGGTTTGGGTAATTTCCAAGCATAATATTAGGGTTAGGATTAGGGTAAAGTCTCAATTTACTTTTGGCATTTTGATTAGAGTTAAGATTGAGGCTAGTTTTAGGGTTAGTATTGAGGCTAGTGCTATCTATGATTTGGTTTATGGGTAGTGTTAGGACAAGGGTTAGGATTAGGTTATGGTGTAGGTCAAGGTTTACATTTAGAACTAAGATTATTGTTAGGGTTAGATTAGTAGTAGTGTTATGTTTAGTGTAGGTTTACATTATGGTGTAGGATTATATTTAGGGTTAAGTTTAGCTGTAGGTTTGGGGCTAGGGTTAGTGTTAGTGTTAGGATCATGTTAGGGTTAGGGTTAGGTTAGGGTTAGGGTTAGGGTTACGTTTATGGTTAGCATTAGGTTTAGGTAGTGACCCTAACAGTACACCTAACACAAACCTTGAAGCTAAAGCTAAATAAAACTCTACAAGTAATCCTAGGTGTGTTAGGTTTAGGGATGGGAATAAACCTATGGTTGAAGGTTTAGTATTAGGCTTAGGCCTTGTTTAGGGACCCAAACTGGTTTAAGTTTATGGATAGGATTTGGTGTAGGATTAGGATTAGACTACAGTTATTGTTAGCTTTATGACCAGGGCTAGTGTTATGGTTAGGGTCAGGTCAAAGGATAGTATTAGGGTAAAGTTTAGTGTTGGGTCTCAGGTTA
Source organism: Nannospalax galili (assembly GCF_000622305.1). NCBI lineage: Eukaryota > Metazoa > Chordata > Mammalia > Rodentia > Spalacidae > Nannospalax > Nannospalax galili. The sequence goes on from NW_008342626.1 coordinate 524,405, forward strand.
ATTTTGGAATTATGATTAGAGTTATGATTAAGGCTAGTTTTAGGTTTAATGTTATGGCTAGTCCTAGCATTCAGGTAACGTGTAGTGTTTGGTCTAGGGTGAGGCTTAGGACAGAGTTTGTGTCAGCTTTTATATTTATAATTAATATTAGAGTTTTGGTTAGAAATACTATTAGGGTTATGTTTAGTATTATGTTTAGTGGTCAGTTTACATTGGGGTTCAGGATTAGGTTTAGGATTAAGGTTAGTTTTAGGTTTAGTGCTAGGGCTAGGGTAGGGTTATGGTTAGTGCTAGTTGGGATTAAGTGAAAAATTATGGTGCATGTTAGAATTAAGACAAGGGTTATGTTTACATTTAGCATTAGGTCAGGGTTTAGCTTTAGAGTTAGATTTAGGTTTTGGGTTAAACCTAGCGTTATAGCTAGGATTACTTGTAGGGTTAGACTTATGTTTAGGTTTAGGGTTTGTGTGAGTCCTAGTGTTAGGGTCATGGTTACATTTAGGGTTAGTGTTAGTGTTAGGGTTAGGTTTAGGATTAGTGTTAGGGATAAGTTTAGGATTAGGTATAGTGTTAGGTTTAGGATCAGGATTAGGCCAACTGTTAGGTTTTGGGTTATGTCTAGAGTTAGAGACACATATAGGGGAAGGTTTAGGGTTAGGATTAGTTTTAAAATTAGGGTTAAGCTTAGTGTAAGCTTTATGACAGGGGTTAGTGTAAGGGTTAGCATAAGGTCAAAGATAGTATGAGGGTTAGGTTTAGGGTTAGCTCTCAGGTTAGTTTTGGAGATATGATTAGAGGTGGGATTAAGGCTGGTTTTAGGGTCAGTGTTAGGGTTAGTGCTAGGATTAAGGTTACGTGTAGTGTTAGGTCTAGTGTGTGGGTTACGGATAGTTTTGGGTCAGGGTTTATATCTGGAATTAAGATTAGAGTTAAGGTTCAGATTATTATTAGTGTTATGTTTAGTGTTACGTTAAATTAGGGTTTAGGATTAGGTGTAGGCTTAGCGTTAGTTTTAGGTTTAGGGCTATGGCTATGGCTAGGGTCAGGATTCTGGTTAAGGTTAGGGTTCTGGCTAGAGTTAGTGTTAGGAGTTTAGGTGTAGGCTATGGATGGTGTTGGGGTTATGTTTAAGGTTACAGTTAGGGTAGGGTTAAGGTTAGGGTTACATTAAGGTAGGGTTAGATCTAGGGTTAGTGTTAGGGTTAGGGTTCAGCTAGAGTTAGGTTTAGGAGTTTAGGTGTAGGCTATGGTTAGTGTTAGGGTTACGTTTAGGGTTAGAGTTAGAGGTAGGGTTAGGGTTAGCATTAGGGTTATGGTTAGGGCTACAGTTAGGGTTAGGTGTTTAGGTGTAGGCTAGGTTATTGTTAGGGTTATGCTTAGCATTACAGTTAGAGATAGGGTTAGGTCTAGGGTTAGGGTTAGGTTTAGGGTTACAGTTAGGGCTAGAATTATCATTAGGAGTTTAGGTGTAGTCTGCAGTTAGTGTGAAGGTTAAATTTAGGGTTACAGTTAGAGGCAGGTTTAGGTCTAGGTTTACATATAGAGTCAGGATTAGCATTAATGTTAGAGTCAAGATTATGGTTAAGATTATTCTTATTGTTATGGGTAAAGCTAGCATTGGGGTTAGGTTTATGGCTAGGGCTAGGTTTAGGTTTAGCTCAAAAATTAATATTTAGGTTAGTGTTAGGGTTATGTCTAGAGATTAGTTAGGGTTATCCAGGGTAACCCTGGCTGTAGATCTAATCTAGATGGTAGCCAGGGTAACCCTGCCTCTAACAGTAATGCTAATTCTAACTCTCTATATAACCCTAGACTTAACCCTACCTCTAACCTAACCCTATACCTAACCTTAAAACTAAGTGTAGCCTAGCCCTAAAACTAACCCTAATTGTTGGCCTAAACCTAAAGCAAACCTTAGCCCTTGCCCTAAACCTAAAACTAACACTAACTCCAAACTAATACTAAACTCTAATGTAAGCCTAACACTAAACACACCACTGAATATGGCACTAATACTAATTATAACCCTAAATCTAATCTTATTCTAAATATGAACAATGACCCAAACCATACCCTAACGCAAACATTAGCCCTGACATTACACATAACTACAATATTATCACTAGACCTAACACTATCCCTAAAAGTAGCCTTCATTCTAACTATAATAACTCCAAAACCAACCTCAGACCTAACCCTAAACTTAAGCCTAGTATTATCCTTTGACCTTACCCTAACTCTAACACTACCCCTAGTCATAAACCTAACTCTAACCTTAGCATCGTCCTAACCCTAGGCTAATCCTAACCCTAAACCTATCAATATACGTGACCCTAACACTAGGCCTAATCCTAATCCTAATGCTAAACATAACCATAGGCCTAATCCTAATCCTAACCCTAAGCCTAAAACTATACCTAATCCTTAATCTAACCCTAACCCTAAACCTAACCCTATAGGTAACTGGTCCTAACACTAGGCCTAACACAAACCCTAAACCTAAACCTAAGCCTAACCCTACAACTACTCCTAGCCATAAGCCTAACTTTAAACCTAAGACTAACCCTAATCCTAAAGCTAAACCTTAACATAACATTAACCCTAAATATAACACAAGTCCTAACCCTAACCCTAAGAGTAATTTTATCCCTAATTCCAACACTAAACATAACCCTAACCCTAACCCTAATGCTAAACCTAACCCTAAATCCACACTTAAGGCTAACCCTAATTGTAACCCTATCCCTAAAACTAACCCCAATCCTAAATCTAAACGTAATGCTAGACCCAACCCTAAACTTAAGCCTAACATTAACTCTAGCCGTAACCCAAACCCTGTACCTAGCCCTAAACCTAAGCGTAAACCTACACCTAAGCCTAACATTACACGTAACACAAACTTAGCCCTACCACTAAACCTTAAATCTAATCCTAACTCTAAATATAACCTCAGACGCAAACCTAATCCTAATTTTAACCCGAGGCCTAGTCTGAAAACTAACAATAACCCCAAACTCTAACTCTAGACCCATCCCTAACTTTATCCCCAATGTTAATTTTTGAGCTATCCCTAACCCTACCCCTAGCCATAAACGTAACCCCCACCCTAGCTTTAACCCTAACACTAATCCTAATGCTACCTATAATCTTGGCTCTAACACTAATGCTAACTCCTAACTATGTATATAAACCTAGACCTAATCCTACGTCTAACCCTACCCCTAAACTTAACCCAAACACTGATCATAGTCTAGCCTTAACCATACGCCTAACCTTCATATTATCTTTGACCTTACCATAACACTAACACCAGCCCTAGTCATAAAGGTGACAATAATTGTAGACTAACCCTAACCCTAAACCTAATCCTAACCCGAAATCTACCCCTATATGTACCCCTAAACCTAGACCTAACACAAAACTTAACAGTGTGCCTAAGCCTAACACTACACCTAATTCAAAACATAGCCCTAACCCTAACCCTAACAATAATCTGAAAAGTAAACATAACCCTAATCCTAGGTTGGACACAAACCCTAAACCTAGACAAAGCTTAACCCTACAAATAATCCTAGCCACAACCCTACCTTTAATAGTAAGCCTAACCTTAAACCTATAGCCAAACTTTAACCTAATGCTAATGTTCGCCATAACCCTAGTCCTAACCCTAACCCACACTGTAACTTTATACCTAATCCTAACCCTAAATTAACGCTAAACCTAAACATAACTCTAACCCTAAACCTGAGGCTAACCCTAATCTTAAACCTAACCCTAAACCTAAACCTACATGTAAACCTATCCCTAACCCTAATTCCAATTCTAACCCTAAAAAATACCTAGACCCAACCCTAAACGTAACCCTAAAGCTAACTCTAGCCCAACCAAAGACCTGAACATAGCCCTAACCCTAAACATAAACCTACACCTAAGCCTAACCCTACACAGAACCCTATATGTAACCCTATCACAAAAATTAATCTTATCCTAACCCTAAATTTAACCCCACATTCAACCATAACCCTAAACCTAACCCCACCCCATGTCAGAAAACTAACATGAATCCTAACTGTAACTCTAAATCTAACCCTAACACTAACCCTAATATTAATTTTTGAGCAAAACCTAACCCTAGCCTTAGCCATGAACCTAACCCCAACCCTAGCTTTAATCCTAATGCCAATGCTAACCATAACCATAGTTCTGGCTCTTAATACTAATGCTAATCCTAACTCTATATGTAACCCTAATCCTAACCCTACCTCAAACCATAACCCGAAACCCAATGCTAATAGTAACAATAGCATAGCCCTAAACCTCATTCTAACTGTAACCCTAACCCTAACCATAACCCTAAACCCTAACACTAACCCTAACCCTAACCCTAGTTTTAACACTAGCCCTAGCCCTAAACCTAAAACTAAACCTAACCCTAAATCTAATCTTAAACCTTAATGCAAACCTAACACTAAACATAACACCTAACATAACACTAATTCTGATTTAACACTAACTCTAATGGAAATCCTAAATATAAACTCTGACTCAAATCATGCCCTAACCCTAACCCTAAAGCTATTAGTAAAAACAAGAAGAATCTGAGCCTGCACTACTATCCTCAGGACTCTTGGGGTAAGTCTATAGCGCAGCTCTCCGTGCCGGGACTCCCTAAGCCTCATTCACCCTTCCATCTCCCCCCGACCCCCCCGCCCGCCATTCTATACTCCTAGTTTGGGCCCTGCGCCATTTCTAGTCTTGGGGCCCCAGACACCTGGGGAACCAATACTGCTTCCTGATCCTTCTCACCCAGAACAACTCAATCCCTTTCTTGGGCTCCAGGAGCACCGCTTCTGGTCCTGGCCCTGCCCTCATCTCCCTCTACTTCCCTGGTCCTCCAACAC
>NW_008342626.1:530886-531324 GCF_000622305.1 Nannospalax galili
AGACTTAATGAAGGTATAAACATGGCAATTCACAGCTACACAAAAAATGTGAACAGAAATAAAAATGACAGGATTCAACACACATCTTTTATTAATAACTTTAAATATTAACAGACTGAACTCCTCAGTCAAAAGACACAAACTAGGTGAATGGATTAAGAAACAAAACCCATCTTTTTGTTGTCTTCAAGAAACTCATGTCACTTTCAAGGACAGACACTGTCTTAAAGTGAAAGGATGGAACAAAATATACCAAGCAAATGGCACGAAGAAAAAAGCAGGCGTAGCAATCCAAATATCAGACAAAATAGACTTTAAACTGAAACTAACCAGAAAAGACAAAGAGGGCCACTTCATTCTGATCAAAGGGACAATAAATTAAGAAGATATTATAATCATGAACATATATTCCACAAACTTTGGTGCACCCAAATTCAT
>NW_008342626.1:533627-533907 GCF_000622305.1 Nannospalax galili
AAAAAGAAAGAACCTGAAAGAGAAAAACAGTAGGAAACAGGCCTTAATAAGGGAGATATGGATAAAAATGGGGTTACTTTAAAGGCGGGGGGGGGAAGGTTATACAAGGAACCTAGGGGATAAAGGGAAAGAAACAGTTCAACAGAGGTAGGATTATGGGAGCAACGTATTAGTAAGGAAGAAGGGAGGGGGAAGTGCATGCACCTTAAGTGGGAAAACCATGATAGAGGGGGGAGACGATACAAGAGAGAAACAATGCCTAGCTAGTCACGAAAACCAG
>NW_008342626.1:534723-581499 GCF_000622305.1 Nannospalax galili
GGGGGAATGGATGAGGGTGCTGACAACACAGTGGACAGTGACAGAGATGGCAGAGTATGGAGCCTCTAGTGGGAGAGGAAGTCTGTCTATCTGACGAGTTTGTATTCATGCTCAGATGCCGAGGAGCTCAGAGGGTGGGCGACTGTGACCAGTGATAGTCATGCATATAGAGATTAGAAATGCATGTGAAAACGTCTCAATGTCAATTGCTTTGGAATGAATTCTTCTGTATGAAAAAAAAAAAAGTTGTGCTGTAAAGTATTCCTTGAGAAATGTTTATAATTTTATGAGAATGTAAATAGTTTCACAGTAATTGTTTTTCAGTTAGAATATTCTAACTTAATTGCAGCACAGTCTCTTTAATTTCTTGTTCCTTGATTTTTAACTAACTTCGTAAAAGAATAAGAAAAAAAATAAGAAGAATCCTATCTCTAGCCCTAACACTAACCCCAAACTAGCCTTAATTATAACTAATCATAACTCCAAAACTAACCTGAGACCTAACCCTAAACCTAACCCTAATTTCCTTTGACCTTACTTTAACCCTAACACTAGCACTAGTCATATAGCAGACACCAAGGGGAGGCTAACCCTAACCTTAAACCTAATCCTACCTTTAAACCCATCCCTATACATGACCCTAACCCTAGACGTAAGCCTAATCCCAACTCTAAACCTATTAGTAGGTTTAATCCGAACCCTAAACCCAACACTGAACCTGATCTTAAACTTAACCATAAGCCTAAACCTAATCCTAACTCTAACGGTAACTGTGACCCAAACACCAACCCTCACATAAACCCTAAACCTCAACTTAAGACTAAACTTACAAGTCATCTTATCCCTCACCATACCTTTGCCCCTAAGTTTAACCCAAATGCTAAAGCTAAACCTTACCTTAAGGCTAATATAAACATAACCCCAGTTTACTAACCCTAACCCAAATCATAATTTTGACACCTAATCCTAATCCTAAACCTAACACTAACCCTAAACATAATCCTATCCCTAATGCTAACTCTGGCCCTAACCCAAACCCTGAACCTAGCCCTAGCCCTAAATGTACACCTACACCTAAGCCCAACCTATATGTAAACCAAGATGTAACCCAAACACTAAACAATAATCTAATCCTAATGCTAAATATAACCCTAGATGCAAACTTAACCCTAGCCTTAATCCTAGCTCGAGCCCTATGCCTAAAACTAGCACTAACCAACCATATACTAATCCTAAATCCTGATATAAACCTAACAATAAACATACTACTAATTCTAACCCTAACTCTAAACTTAACTCTACATATATCCCTGAACCCAGCCCTATCCCTAAACATAAACCTACACGTAAGCCTACCCTACACATAAACCTAGACCTAACCCAAACACTAAACATTAATCTAATCCTAATGCTAAATATAAACCTAGATGAAAACTTAACCCTAACCCTAACCCCATCCCTAGTTCTTAACCTAAAACAGCACTAAACCTATACTAATCCTAAACCCTGATGTAAACCCAATGCTAATACTAATTCTTACCCTAACTTTAACCTTAATTCTAAATATAAACCCTGAGCCAAACCACACCCTAAACCAAACCCTAGTCCTAAAAATACACATAACCCAAATCCTACCATTAGCCCTAACAATAACTTAAAACTACCCTTAATCTGAAATCTAACCTGAGACCTAAACCTAAACCTAGCTCTAATATTATGATTTGACCTTATCCTTACACTAACACTAGCCCTATTCATAAAGCTGACACTAGCAGTAGCTTAGAACTAACCCTAAATCTAAAGCTCAGCCTAAACCTACCCCTTACGTGACCCTAAGCTTAGGCCTAATGCTAATTCTAACCCTAAACCTAAAAGTATGCCTAACCCTAACCCTAAACCTAACATTATATCTAATCCTAAACCGAAACCAAACCTTAATCCTAAAGGTAACCATGACCCTAACACTAGGCTTAACAGAAACCCTAAATATAAACCTAAGCCTAACCATCCAGTAATCCTAGCCATAACCCTATTATTAACCTTAAGCCTAATCCTCACCCTAAAGCTAACCCTTAACCTAATGCTAACCCTAAACATAATTCTTATCCTAACCCTAACCCGCAGTGTAAATTTATCCCTAATTTTAAACCTAAAACAAATGCTAAACCTAAACATAAACCTAAGCATAAACCTAATGCTAACCCTAACCCTAAACCTAAACCAAGGCCTAACCCTACATGTAAACCTATTCCTAAAACTAACACCAATTCTAACCCTAAACAAAACCCTAGACCCAAACCTAAACCTAGCCCCAATGCTAATTCTAGCCCGAAGCCAAACTTTGAGCCTGGCTGTAAACATAATTCTAAACCTACACCTAAGACTAACCCTTCATGTAATACTAAATGTAACCCGATCACTAAACCTTAATCTAAACCTAACCCTAAATATAACCCTACAATCAAACCTAACCCTAACCCAAATTCCAGCCCTAGTCTGAAAACTAACACTAAAGCTAACAGTAACTCTAGACCTAACACTAACATTGATCCTAATATTAAGTTTGAGATAAACCAAACTCTAGCCATAGCCAAAAACCTAACTCCAACCCTAGGTTTAACTCAAACATTAATCCTAACCCTAATGATCAATGTGGCTTGAATACTAATGCGAATCCTAATGCTATATTTAACCCAATACCTCCCACTACCTCTGACCCTAATCCTAAACCTAACCCTAACACTAACCTTAGCTTAGATCTAAACCAAAATTTAACTGTAGCCCTAACTCTAAACTTCACCCTAAATCTAAGACAAATCATAACCCTAACACTAACTCAGCTCTAAACCTAAAACTAACCCTAACCCTAACACAAGCCCCAGCCCTAAACCTAAAACTAACCATAACCCTAAACCTAAACCTAAACCCTGATGTAAACCTAACATTAAACATAGAGTAAACATAACACTAATAATAAATCTAACCCTAATTTTAATTTTAATTCTAACCCTAACTGTAACTCTAGACCTAACCATAACACTAAGCCTAATGTTAATTTTTGAGCTGTCCCTAGCCATAAACATAAGACCCTCTATAGCTTTTACCCTGACAAAAATCCTTCCCCTAACAATAATCCTGGATTTAACACTAATGCTAATCCTAACTGTACATGTAACACTAGATCTAACATTACCTCTAACCCTAAACCTAAAACTAATCCTAGCATTAACCATAGCTTAGCCCTCAATCTAACCCTAACTGTAGCACTAACCCTAATCCTACCATAAGCCTAAGACTCACCCTAAGTCTGAAACTACCACTTAACCTAAACTTAATCGTAAACCCTAATGTAAACCCAATACTAAACATAACACTAATACAAATTACAACCCCAGCTCTAATCTCAGTTCTAAGTATGTATCCTGACCTAAATGATACCAAACCTTAACCCTAGTCCTAACACTACATACAACCCGAATCCTAGCACTAACACTATCCCTAAACCTAGCCTTAAAAATAACTCTAATCATGTCTCCAAAACTAACCTGACACCTGAAACCTAATCTTAATACTATCCTTTGAGTCTACCCTAACCCTAACACTAGCCCTAGTCATAAAGCTGACCCTAACCATAGCCTAACCCTAATCCTTAAGCAAATCCTAACCCTACCCCTATATGTGATGATAACCCTAGGCCTAAGCCTAAATCTAACCCTAAACTTACCAGGAGGCTAATGCTAACTGTAAACCTAACACTGCACTTAAACCTCAAATCAACCTTAACCCTATCCGTGACCCATAACATAACCCTAAACCTAAAGGTAACCATTTCCCTAATACTATGCCTACCACAAAACTTAAACCTAAGCCTAACCCTACAGGGAATACTAGCCATAACCGTAATTTTAGCTCTAAGCCTATCCCTAATCCTAAAACTAAACCTGAAACTAATGCTAAGCCTGAATATAACTTTATGCCTAACCCTAACTCGCACCATAACTCTATCCCTAATCATAACCCTAAACCTAACACTAACCACAAACATAAACCAAACCCTAACCCAAATGCTAACACTAACCCTAAACCAATGCCTAAGCCTCACCGTACATGTAACTCTATCCCTGACCTAACCCCAATCCTTACCTTAAAGAATGCCCTACACCCAAATGAAACCTAACCCTAATGCTAACTCTAGCCCTAACTGTAACCTAGAACGTAGCCCTAACCCTAAATATAAACCTACATCTAAGCCTAACCATACATGTAACCTTAAATGTAACCATCCCACTAAAACTTAATGTAATACTAACCCTTAATATAACCCTAGATTCCATAGGAAACCTTACCCACCCCCAGCCCTAGTCCAAAAACTAACACTATCCCTAACTCTAAGAAGTAAACCAAACACTAAATATAATATTAATTTTTTTGCTAACCCTAACACTAGCCCTAGCCATAAACCTCACCCCAAACTTAGCTTTAAACCTAACACTGAACCTAACCCTAACTATAATCCTGTCCCTAACACTAATTATAAACCTAACACTGTATGTAACCTAGATCTAACCCGACCTCTGACTATAACCCTAAACCCAAACTTAACACTGACCATAGCCTAGACTGAAAACTAACTCTAACCCTAACCCTAACCCTAACCCTAAACCTTACCCTAACAGTAACCCTAATGCTAAACCTAAACCTAACCCTACCGGTAACCCAGGCCCTAAATCTAAAACTAACCCTAACCCTAACTCGATTCCTAAACCCTAATATAAACCTAACACAAACTATAGAACTAGTACTAATTCTAATCTTAAATCTAATCTTAATTCTAAATATAAACCCTGACCCAAACCATACCCTCACCCTAAATCTAGACCTGACACTACACATAACTCGAATCCTAGCACTAGCCTTAACAATATCCCTAAAACTAGCCTTAATCATAACTCTAATCATAACTCCAAAACTAACCTCAGAACTATTCTTAAACCTAACCCTAATATTATCCTTTGACCTTACCCTAAACCTAACATTACCCCTAGTCATAAACCTCGCACTTAAAGGACCTAGCCTTAACCCTAAACTTAATCCTAACCTGAAAACTAACACTATAGTTGACTCTAACCTTAGGCTTAAGGCTACTCCTAATCCTAAACCTAACAGTCAGCCTAATCCTAACCCCAAAATAACACAAAACCTAATTCTAAACATGAACCTGACCCTTACCCTAAGCCTAAATCTAACCCTAACGTGTCTCTAACACTAGGCCTTACACAAACCCTAAATCTAAACCTAGGCCTGAACCTACAAGTAATCTTAGCCATAACTCTGCCTTTTACCCTGACCATAACCATAACTCTAAAGCTAAAACTTAACCTAATGCTAAACCTAAACATAACCTTAGTTCTAACACTAAACCACACCTTAACTTTAACCCTAATCTTACCACTTTAGGTGTTACCTATTGGCAACAATAAACATAACCCTAACCATAATCCTAACCCTAATCTTAACCCTAACCCTAACCCTAAACCTAAACCAAACCTAAGCCTTCATATAACCCGAAACCTAACCCTAACCCCAATACTAACCTTAAATAAAACCCTAGACCTGACCATAAACTTAACCCTGATGCTAATTCTAGCCATAAAGTCAACCGTAAATCTAGCCCTCATCTTAAACATAAACATAAACCTACACCGAAGCCTAACCCTACACGGAATCCCAGCACTAAATCTTGATCTAATTTTTACACTACATATAACCATAGATGCAAACCTAACCCTCACCATAACCCCAGGACTATCCATAAACATAACCCCTACCTTACCTTTGACCCTAATGCTAACCATAATAATGGATATAACACTAATACTAATCCTAACTCTGTATATAACTGCAGACCTAACACTACCTCTAACCACAACCCTAAACCCAACCCTAACACTAACCTTAGCCTAGTCCTAAACCTAACCTAACTGTATCTCTAACCCTAAACTTAAACTTAACCCTAGCCCTAAATCTAAAACTAATCCTAACCCTAAACCAAGTCCCAAACTCTAAAGTACCTCTAACAATAAACATAATACTAAACTTGTCAATAAAAATAGCACTAATACTAATTCTAACCTTTACTCTAATTCTAATTCTAAATATAAACCCTGACCCAAACTGTACCCTAACCCTACCCTAGACCTAACATTACACATAGCTCAAATTCTAGCACTAGCCCAAATAATAAACCTAAAACTAGCCTCTATCCTAGGCCTAATCATAACTCCAAAAGTAAAATGAGGATTTATATTTAGAATTAAGATTAGAGTTATGGTTCAAATTAGTATTAGTATTATGTTTAGTGTTATGATTAGTATTAATTTTACATTAGCGTTTAGGATTAGGTTTAGGATTAGAGTTAGTTTTAGGTTTAGCACTAGGGCTAGGGGAAGGTTTAGGACTACTTTTAGGGTTAGAGTTACTTTTAGATTCGGTGCTGGGGCTAGAGTTAGGGTTAGGGTTACATTTAAAGTTAGGTTTAGGGTTAGGATTAGGGCTACAGTTATGGTTAGGTGTAGATCTAGGCTATGGTTAGTGTTATGGATCATTTAAGATTAAGAATAGAGGTAAGGTTAGCTCTAGGGTTACATATAGAGTTCGGATTACCATTAGGGTTAGAGGTAGGATTATGATTAGGGTTAGCATTAGTGTTCAGGTTAAAGCCAGGGTTGGTGTTAGGTTTATGGCTATGCCTAGGGTTAGAGTCAGCCATTATGTTTAGTGTAAGTGTTATGTTTAATGTCAGGGTTAATGATAAAGTTACAGTTCAGGTTAGGGTTAGGACTGCTCTTTTGGAATCCTAGCACTAGCCTTACAACTAACTCTAAATCTAGCCTTGAACCTAACTCTAATCACAACTCCAAAATAACCTGAGACCTAACCCTAAACCTAACCCTAATATTAAACTTGGATCTTACCCTAACACTCATACTACCCCTAGTCATAAAGCTGACACTAACCAGAGCCTAGCCCTCAATGTATCATAAACCTACCACTATACATGACCCTACCCCTAGGTCTAAGCCTAATCCAACCGGAAACCTAACAATAGGCCTAATAGTAACCGTAAACAAAACACTACACCTATCCTAAACCTAACCCTAACCCCAACCCTAATCCTATACCTAAGCCTAAGCCTAAGGTAACCCCTCTAACACTAGGCCTAACACAAACCCTAAATGTAAACCTAAGCCTAACTCTACAAGTAATGCTAGCCTTAACCCTACTTTTAAACCTAAACCTAGCCCTCACCTTAAAGCTAAATGTTAATCTAACACTCACAGTAAAAAAATGCCTAGTTTACTAATCCTAAACCTAACCTTAACTTTATCCCTAATCTTAAACTTAATCCTAACATTAACAATAAACATAATGCAACCCTAACCCCAACCCTAAACCTAAACTTAAGCCTAACCATACATGTAACCCTATTCATAACCAAAACGACAATCCTCACTGTAAATAAAAGCCTAGACCCAATCCTGAACCTAACCCAAATGCTAACGATAGCCCTAACCCAAACCCTGAGCCTAGGTCTAACACTAAACGTAAACTTACACGTAAGCCTAATCCTACACCTAACCCTAAATGTAACCCTATGACAAAACTTTAATCTAATCCTAAACCTAGATATAAGCTTTGTGATGGTTTGGATGAAAATGTCCACCATTGGCTCCAAGTATTTGGACAATTTGTCCCTTAATAGTGGTGCTTTTTTGGGAGGTTATGGAAGGTGTGGCTATCCTGGAAGAAGCATGTCACTGAGGGTGGGCTTAGAATGTTCATAAGCCTTGCTGGATCTCCAGTTGCTCTCTTGTTTCTTGTTCATGCTCGAGATGTAGAGCTTAGCTTCTGCTCCTCTTCCAGCCATCTCTGCCACCATGCCTCCCTACCATTATGGACTCTTCCTTCTGTAAATTCCTTTAGTCAGTGTATCTATCACAGCAAGAAAAAGTGACTAATACTGTAATTGGTACCAGAGGGTGGGCTGTTGGCTGTGAAGAACCTAGCCATGTGGGGTTTTGACGAAATGTGGAAGTCTTTGGAAGTTAAGGCTAGAATAGCGGTTGATTGTTGTAAGCAGAGATTAAAAGGCCATTATAGTAGGCACCTGAGTGAAAGTAGTGCTGAGAACAATATAGTTCCAGATGGAAATAAGGACTTAAGCAGCACTTGGGACATTTTGGTAGAGTCTGGCTGGACTCTGCCCTCTACCAGAAAGCTTACCTGAGGCTGAGTTGAAAAGCAATGGACTAATTTCTCTGTCAGAAGAAATTTCAAGACAGCCAAATGAAGAAATGTTGGTATTGCTATTAATGGTAAATATTATGTGGCTCTACAATGAATGAGAGCAAATGGGACAGAAAGAAATACAGTTTGGATTGGAATAGAGCACCTGGAAGATAAATGTTTGAAACTTGGCCTGTGCTGGAAATGATTCCTTTGTTAAGATGATTAAAGTGAGTAAGAAGGGGCCTAAAGTTTCAAACTTAAACAATGCAGAGTGTGCCTCCAGAACAAGAACACACCCAGTTAAGCCTCCAGCTTGTGAAAGGAAAATTCTGTAGGGACCACTAAAGAGAAAAGCTTCTAAAATGGATAAAGCAGGATGGAGTGCATCCCAAACTTTCAGTCAAGCTTGGCAGTGTCATTCACCTGAGGCTTGCTTTAGAGGCATGAAAGATGCAAGAGTGAAGGGGTCATCAGTTCATCTTCCATGGTTTCAAAGATACACGGAGGCCAGGCAGCATGCAGCAGGTGTACCTTTTCATAAAGAAGGCCATGATTGGCCATTGCATGAAGTTGTGAGGGTAAAGACTGGTTGGCAATGGAGACCTGAAGAAGACGTTCGTGATGCTAGAGCTGTGAGGCATCTGCCAAGAAGACCTGCATTCAAGGAGTGGTACAAGCCCAAGAGAGAGAGATGTATGTTGCATGCAGCAAAGCTGAAGAGGCTGAGCCATTTAAGCCATTTGGAAGTAAACTCCCAAAAGTCAGACATGTAGCTACTGGATTTGTCCTGTTGGTATTATGGCTTGTTTTGGTCCGGTATTTCATTACTCTGCTTCTATTCCTCCCTTTTGGAATGGTAATGCATATTTCCACTGTATGTTGGGAGCATGTAATTTGTCTTTAGATTTGACAAGGGCTTAGAGTTAAAATATTTCTATGAGTCTCAGAAGAGACTTTGGACTGTGGACTTTTGAATACTATTAACACTGCCAATGACTATGAGGACTTTTAAAGTTGGACTAAATCCAGTTTGCATTTTATAAGGTTATGAGCATATAGGGGGCTAGGGGTGGAATGTGGTGGTATGAATGAAAATGTCCCCTATAAGCTCCAAGTATTTGGACATTTTCCCCCAGATGGTGGCACTGTTTTGGGTGGTCATAGAAGGTGTGTCTATTCTGGAGGAAGAACTGCACTAGGGGTGGGCTTAGAGAGTTCTTAACCCCTTCTGGATCTCCAGTCACTCTCTTGTTTCCTGTGCCTGCTGGAAGATGTGGACCTTAGCTTCTGTTCCTCTTCCAGCCACCTCTGCCGCCCTGCCTCCTTGTGGTGGGGGGCTGTAATTCCACTGGAGCAACAAGCTCAAATAAACTCTTCCTTCTATAAATTGCTTTGGTCAGCATTTCTATCACAGCAAGAGCAGTGACTAATGCAACCTTAGATGCCAACCTAACCCTAACCCACCCCTAGCCTTACACCAAAACCTAACACTAACCCTAACTATAAATGTAGACCTAAACCTAACAGCAACCCTAATATTAATTTTTGAGATAACCCTAACACTAGCACTAGCCATAAACCAACACCCAACCCTAACTTTACCCATAACACTAATCCTAACATTAACTATAATCCTGGCTCTAACACTAATGCCAATCATAACTCTAGATGTATCCCAAGACCTAACCCTACCTCTAACGAGAAACCTAAAACCTAAAACTAACAATAACCGTAGCCTAGCCCTAACATAAACTAACTGTAACCCTAACCCTACACCCAAACCTAACTCTAACCCTAACACTAACCATAGCCCTAGCTGTAAACCTAAAACTAAACATTACCCTAAATCTAATCTTAAACCCTAATGTTAACCAAACACTAAACATAACACTAATATGAAATCTATCCCTAACTCTAATCTTAATTCTAAATATAAACCTAACCCACGCATTAACCTGTAGACTTAATGCTGCATGTAACCTGAATTCTACAAATTGTAAAACTAGCCTTAATCCTAACTCTAATCATAACACCAAATGTGACCTGAGACCTAACCCTAATATTATCCTTTTGTCGGGAGCCGTAGGCCCCTACCCCAGGAAATAGCAAGACCTGATTCCTGGCAAAGCTGTTTTTCAGACATCAAGGCTGGCATGGTTTGAGATTAACCAGATGACTATACTTGAAAGACTCTCACAAACATATTGTTCTAACCTGGGCACTTAACACTTGAGAGACTCCCTCATTTTCTCATGTAATTGCTAAGAAACTTTGGTATTATGTAATCATACAAGTGTAACCTCTTAATTGATTTATCACTTGCTATATAGAATTGTGGTGTTACTATGGAATTTACTCTGTGATCTATTGGTGTGGTGTTATTGTGATGATCATTCTGTTAATTGAATTGCTCTACTTCAATGGATTTGTCCCTGCCAACTTCCCCCTCTCCTCACTATAAAAACTTTGTGTAGATGTTCATTAAATGAGACTTGATCAGAAAGCCTGTCTTGTCTCCATTCTTCTCATCTCTTGTCCCTTTCCGTCCCCTCTCCTCCCTCCAGATACCCACGTTGACTGTCCTGCGGGTCGGGACATCCTTTCACCTATTATCCTAAATCTAACCCTAATATTATCCTTTGACCTTACATTAACCATAACATTAACCCTAGTCAGAGACCTGACACCAACCCTAGCCTAGCCCTAAACCTAAACTAAATTCTAACCCTGAACATACCCTATACATGATACTAATCCAGGGTATAAGCCTAATTCTCACCCTAAACCCAAAAGTAGGCCTAATCATAAGCCTAAACAAAACAGTACACCTATCCTCACTCCAACACTAACACTGACCCTAAGGTAACTGTGACCATAGCACTGGGTCTAACATAAAACCTAAACCTCCAATCTAAGGCAACAAATAGTCCTAGCCGTAACTCTACAATTAACCCTAAACCTAACCCTAAAACTAAAGTAAAACCTTAACCTAACATTAGCCCTAAACATAACCATAGTTTACTAACCCTAACCTGAACTGTAACTTTATACCTTATCTTAACCCTAAACCAAACACTAACCCTAAGCATATCTGTAACACTAACCCAATTCTAACCCTAATCCTAAGCCTAAACCTAAGCCTAACCATACATTTAAACTTATCCCTAACCATAGCTCCAATCCTAACCCTAACAAAAACCTAGACCCAATAATAAACCTAACCCTAATTTAAGCCTAGACCTAAACCAAACCCAGGACCTAGGTCTAACCCTAAACGTAAACCTACACCTAAGCCTAACCCTAAAAGTAGCCCTAAACATAGCCTTACCACTAAACATTAATTTAATCCTAACCATAAATATAAGCATAGCTGCCAACCTAACAATAACCCACCCCCAGTCCTCATCTGAAAACTAACACTATCCTTGACTGTAACTCTAGAACTAACCCTAACACTTAATTTAATATTAATTTTTTAGCTAACCCTAACATTAGCCCTAGCCATACATATAACCCTGACCCAAGGTTTAGCTCTCACACTAATCCTAACACTAACTACAATCCAGAGACTAACACTAATGCTAATCCTGTCTATATGTAACCCCAGACCTAAACCTACCTCTAACCATAACCCTAAACTCAACCCTAACACTAATCATAGCCTTGCCCTAAACCTAACCCCAACTGTAGCTCTAACCCTAACCTGAAACCTATCATTAACCTTACCCTAACCCTAAAGCTAGCCCTAACCTTAAGCCTAAAAATAGCCCTAATCCTAAACCTAATCCTAATTCTTGCCTTAACTCTAATCTTAATTCTAAATATAAACCCTGACCCAAACCATAACCTAACTCTAAATCCAGACCTAACACTACACATAATCCACATCCTAACATTAGTTCTAATGCTAACACTAAAACTAGCCTCCTGTTAACAATAAACATAACTTCAACATGAACCTGAAACCCAACCTTAAACCTAACCCTAATATTATCTTTGACCTTACGTTAATCCTAATGCTAGCCCCATTCCTAAAAGTGACACTAACCATAGCATAACCCTAAACCTAAACCTAATCCTAACCCTATACCTACACCTACACATGACCCTAACACTAGGCCTAAGTCCAATCCTCCCCCTAAATCTATGGGTAGGACTAATCCTAACCCTAAAACTAACACTACACCTAACGTTAAACCTAACCCTAATGCTAACCCTTAACGTAATCCTCACCCTCAACGTAACTGTAATGCTAAGAGTAGGCCTTACAGAAACCCTAAACATAAATCTAAGGCAAACGCTACAAGCAATCTTAGCCATAAACCTGCTTTTAACCCTAAGCTTAACACTAATCTCAAAGTTAAAACTTAACCTAAAGCTAAATCAAAACCCTAAATCAAAACCTTAACCCTAACCCTAAACTTAGTCCTTACTCTAAGCTGCAGGGTACATTTTATCCCTAAACATAACCCTAAAACTAAACCTGAACCTAAAACTAACCTTAACTCTAAACCTAAACCTAACACTAACCACACTTGTAAACCTATCCCTAACCCTAAGGCCAATTCTAACCCTAAAGAAAACCCTGAAAACTCTAGACCCAATCCTAAACCTAAAACTAATGATAACTATACACTAACCCTAATAATAAATTATACCTATGCCTAACTCTATCAGTCAGGGTTCTCTAAAGAAACAGAACCAGTAGAATGAATATCAGCTTAGATCACAGGATAGAGTCCAAGTAGTCCAACAATGGCTGCATCACACTGGAGAGGCTGAGAATCCATAGTCGCTCAGTTCACAATGCTGGATGTTTCAGTAGTCCAGATCTGACACTGAAAGTCTGACAAATTCCAAAAGATCAGCTAGTCTTCAGTCTACAGCAGCAAAGATGAACTCATCAGTGAGAGAGAAGGCAAGCAGCAAGAACCCTGGTGTTCTCCTCTGCCTTGGCCTTTTGTACCAGCTGCCATCAGAAGGTAACACCCATATTTAAGGTGTGTCTTCCAGCTTTAGATAATCCAATCAAGAAGATCTCTTTCATTTCAATGAATCCCAGGATTAGCCATCACAAGTCCACCCCTTTTCAACTTGACACACAATAGCATCTCTCTATGTCATGCTTAATGTTCAAATGAAAGCAATGTTGAGGTCATAATTTCACCTAATGTGATATAAATATCCCATAATACAATAACCAATGCATTATATATCTTAGAGTAGGTGATAAGGTCTTCGAGGAATGCTTAGTCATTTAGTGTCTCATAACCCAATATAATCATATAGGTTCGCAACACTTAACCACTTAACACATCTCAATTACACATTCAAAAAAGAATAACTCAGGTATCTGCTTAACATGTATATACATGCACAAGCCTATTCTTAACCAAATAGGACAAAAAATACTCATGTCAACTACAATCCACGTTTCCACAACTGGTCATGTGGCCTAAATTGGTATTTGTAACTACCTTCCTCTATGAACCATTCTGCATTTCCTCCACCATCAGCAAGCACCTCTGAAGGTCTTGGCTCTTTCCCTGGAGGAGTGACCCATACTTTCATCCCTGAAGGGTCTGGGCCAGTTGTCCTGTGTGGATTGGGTTGTTGCAGTTTCCCATTGACCTTAATCACAAGAAATGGTAACACTAAAGGTCGCCCTAAGGAATCTCCTGCCTTCCAGATATAATCTTCATTACCGCCATTGTGGAGAACAAGTCCAATTTTCCCCTGGTCGTCTGGGTCAAACACCCCTCCTAATACTGTTATTCCTTTCTTAGCCTGCTGACCTAAGGGCATCAGAAGCCCAAAGTGTCCAGGGGGAAGTCTTAGCTTCCAGTTCAGTGGAATGTTTGTTGTCACTCCTGGCAGAAGTACTCCCTCTTCTGGAACCAAAACATCCAAGCCAGTAGAGTGCAAAGTTGAGGCTACAGGAAGCAAATATTTTCGTAGAGGGTCACCAGAGGTGATATTGAGTGGAATCATTCCGACTTCCACCCCTTGATTCCTGGACCCATGAATCCTGGCTATAGGAGAAACTCTACCGTATATTGGATGCTGATTCAAAGCATACACTGCCTTCTGGAGGACGCTTCCGCAGCCCTCCAGGCTATTGGGACCTAAATTGTGCTGTAACTGTGTCTTTAAGAGACCATTCCATCATTCTATCAAGCCAGCTGCTTCAGGATGGTGGGGAACATGGCAAGATCAGTAGATTCCGTGACCATGGGCCCACCATCGCACTTCTCTGGCTGTGAAGTGATTTCCATGGTCAGAAGCAATGCTGTGCAGAATATCATGATGGTGGATAAGGCATTCTTTAAATCCCTGGATAGTACTTTTGGCAGAATAAGTGTCTATTCTTGTAAGGACAAAACACTGTCCCCTCCAAGATGGAAGTGGTCCAATTTAGTCAACCTGCCACCAGGTTGCAGGCTTGTTGCCATGGGGAACACTGCCATATTGAGGGCTCAGTGTTGGTCTCTGCTGTTGGCAGATCTGGCACTCAGCAGCATCTGTAGCCAGGTCAGCTCTCGTGAGTGGGAGTACACACTGTCGAGCCCATGCATAACCTCCATCTATGCCACCATGGCCACTTTGTTCATGGACCCATTGATCAATAATAGGGATAGCTGAAGAAAGAGGCTGACAATCTACAGAGTGGGTCATCTGATCTACACGATTATTGAACTCATCTTCTGCTGAAGCCACTTTTGATGAACATTTACATGAGACACAAGTATGTTCATATACTTTGCCCATTTGGAAAGATCTATCCACATATTTCTTCCCCAAATGTCTTGCTCATCAATGTTCCAATCATGCTCCTTCCAAGTCCCTGACTATCCAGCCAAACCACTGGCTACAGCCCATGAATCAGTATATAATCACACTTCTGGCTATTTCTCCTTCCAAGCAAAATGCACGACCATGTGCACTGCCCAAAGTTCTGCCCACTGTGAAGACTTTCCTTCCCCAGTGTCCTTCAGGGTTGTTCCAGAAACTGGCTGTAATGCTGTTCCTTTCCACTTCTGAGTAGTGCCTGCATAGCGTGCAGAACCATCTGTAAACCAAGCCCTAGTCTTCTCTTCCTCAGTCAACTGATCATAGGACACACCCCATGAAGCCATAGGTGCATGCTTGAGAACACGAGGAATTGTAACAGGAGTAGGAACCATAGGCATTTGGGCAACTTCTTTGTGTAACTTGCTTGTGTCCTCCAGGCCTACTCGAGCCCAATCACGTATATATCACTTCCATTTGATAATGGATTGTTGTTGTGCATGGCTTACTTTATGGCTTGCGGGGGGGGTCAGATAACACCTGGCTCATGATGGGCAGCTCCGGTCTTGTGGTGACTTGGTG
Source organism: Nannospalax galili (assembly GCF_000622305.1). Taxonomy (NCBI): domain Eukaryota; kingdom Metazoa; phylum Chordata; class Mammalia; order Rodentia; family Spalacidae; genus Nannospalax; species Nannospalax galili. Next base: position 550,384 of record NW_008342626.1, read on the forward strand.
GCCCATTGTCAAATGTTCAGTTTCCACTAAGGCCCAATAGCAGGCTAAGAGCTGTCTCTCAAAGGGAGAATACTTGTCCACAGATGAAGGCAAAGCTTTAATACAAAATCCCAACGGCTTCTGATGTGATTACCTTATGGGGGCCTGCCAGAGACTCCAAACAGCATCTTTATCTGCCACTGATACCTCAAGCACCATCGGGTCTGCTGGGTCATATGGCCCAAGGGGCAGAACAGCTTGTACAGCAGCCTGGACCTGTTGAAGGGCCCTTTCCTGTTCCAGGCCCCACACAAAGGTAGCTGCCTTCCGAGTCACTTGATATAGGGGTCGCAGTAACACACCCAGATGAGGAATGTGCTGCCTCCAGAATCCAAACAGGCCCACCAAGCATTGTGCTTCTTTCTTGGTGGAGGGAGGGGCCAAATGCAACAACTTATTCTTCACCTTAGAAGGAATGTCTCTGCATTCTCATACCACTGAACTAGAAATTTCACTGAGGTAAGAAGGCCCTTGAATTTTGGTTGGATTTATTTCCCATTCTCTCATGCCCATATACTTAACCAACAAGTCCAGACTGTTTTCTACCTCCTGCTCACTGGATCCAATCAGCATAACATCATCAATATACTGGACCAGTGTGATATTTTGTGTAAGAGTCAGGCAATCAAGATCCCTTCGAACCAAGTTATGGTACAGTGCTGGAGAGTTAATATGCCCTTAAGGCTGGACAGTAAAGGTATACTGTTGGCCTGGCCAGCTGAAAGCAAATTACTTCTGGTGGTCCTTATGAACTGGTGTCAAGAAGAAATCATTTGCCAAATCAATAGCTGCATACCAGGTACCAGGAGACATATTAATCTGCTCGAGTAAGGAAACCACATCCGGTACAGCAGCTGCAATTGAAGTCACTACTTGATTAAGTTTTTGATAGTCAACTGTCATTATCCATGACCTATCTGTCTTCTGCACAGGCCAAATAGGAGAGTTAAAGGGAGATGTGGTGGGAATCACCACCCCTGCATCTTTCAAATCCTTGATGATAGCACTAATTTCTGCAATCCCTCCAGGGATGCGATCCTGTTTTTGTTTCACTATTTTCCCTGGCAGAGGCAATTCCAGTGGTTTCCATTTGGCCTTTCCAACGATAATAGCCCTCACTCCACAGGTCATAGAACCAATGTGGGGATTCTGCCAATTCATAAGTATATCTATCCCAATTATATATTCTGATACTGGGGAAATAACCACAGGATGTGTGAGGGGACCCACTGGACCCACTGTCAGTCAGACTTCAGGCAAAACTCCATTTATCACCTGACTCCCATAAGCCCCTACTTTAACTGGAGGGCCACAATGCTTTTTATGTTCTCCCGGAAGGAGTGTCAACTCAGAACTAGTATCCAATAGGCTGCGGAATGCGATTATTTCCTTTCCCCCAATGTACAGTTACTCTAGTAAAAGGCCGCAAGCCCCTCTGGGGAAGGATGGGTGAGAGGTGAACAGCATACCTCTTTGGTACTGTACAATGTCTTTCCTCAAGGACACTTGGCCTTCCCTTCATTCAAGGGGTTCTGGGTCTCTAAACTGTCTTGTCTGGAAATTGATTGACTGAGCGAGATTCTCTATTGCTACGATCCAATACTGACTTCCTGTCATTCATCCTAGAGCTTTTCTGCTTATAAAGATCAAATAAAAACTTAGTAGGCTTCTTATATTTGTGGTCCCTGGGAACACCATGATTGATTAGCCAGTACCACAGGTCCATTCAAGTCATGCCATTGTAGGTATGGTTTTGCCTTTGCTGCCCGTTACAAAAAGTATGCTCACCTTGTCTTTGGTAATACAATACTGCCATCTGACCCCTACTCCGAAGTCCTGTTGCACCTATTATATTTACATTTAATTTATGCAATTGAGCAGCGGCATCTCCAACTGTAAAATTCGGCATAAGGAAAAGAGCAGAAACAAAGCTCTTCAAAGGTTCTGGTGTCTCCCTCAGTACTTTTCATCTTATAAAATCAGTAACAGGCATGTCCTCTGTGCCCTCCCATTGTGGAGGATTTGGTGTTGCACTGCGAATCCACTCAAGCATACCAATTTTCCTGAACCTTACAATCCCTTCATCAACACTAGCCAAGGTATATCAGGTATCTCCAGCTCTCTGTCAGTAGGCCATCTTTTGATAAATACCTCAGCCAACCAATCAAATAAACTTTTAACACCCCTTTTAACTGCACGAGCTTCCACATTAAACCTAGAATCTCCAGTCAGGGAGCCCATGTCAATAAACTCAGCCTGATCCAATTTTATGTCCCTTCCACAATTATCCCATACCCTTAAAATCCATTCCCAGATATATTGATTAGATTTCTGCTTGAAAGAATTAGCAAATTCACTAAGTTCTTTAGTGGTGTAGCATACCTCCTCATGGGCCACACTTTCTATCTGTTATCTAGGGGCCTACATAGCTTTGAGTCTGGTTATAGGTCTAGAGGCAACAATAACTGGGCCCTGAGGGACATCATCTTCGTCTTGCTGAATGGGATTAGCTTCTTCAATGGGATTAGTTGCCTCAGGCAAGGGTGGGGAGGGTGGGTTGCTGATGTTGGGGCAATTAGTTCATCAGGTGAATCAAATTCCTCAGCATCTGCGGATCCTAAATCTTCAATCTCCTCAGGGTTCTCCCACACATCTCCATCCCACGTGTCAGGATTCTGATCTTTTCCTACCAATGCCCTCACGGTTACTGCTGACACCCTTCGAGGCTGGGAATTAAATTTGCGTTGTGGGTCAGCCAAATGCATAATAAGTGTTCTAGCTTGATTTTCTGCAGCTTTAGCTCTCTGGCTGCTGGAGGGAAGATTCTCTTCCAGGGCACAGTTGGAAACATTTACACTGTTGATTGGAATATGGAGCTTATCAATTTTATCATTAAGCTCATTGTTTATCTTCATCACTTTATCCAAAGATGCTAGAAGTAAGCAGCCAGCATCATTATTTTTCTTATTTTTCCACAAATTGTCAAATGTTTTATGTAAAAGTCACTAAATTTCTTGCTCTTCACAAGAGGTGAATTAGGAGATTCAAATGGGTCTATCTCCATAATTGTTTCAAATAGTCTACACCATGGATTTTCAGTGCTCTCCATGCTATCTGAAGACCCTGAGTTGGAGAGCCTGTTCCAAATACCAACAAGCCCATTAAAGAAATTCGTCTTTTCAATTCTGTTTCTCTATACGACACTCCTGGTACCACAATTTGTAGTCAGGGTTCTCTAAAGAAACAGAACCAGTAGAATGAATATATATATATTTGCTGGGAGCCTGAGGCTCAGCCATTTCTCAAAACTGCTGACAGACCTAAGCTGGTAACTTTCCATTCTGCCCACTCTCCTCCCGCAGGTCGCTCAGCCCACAAGGCTGGATGTCTCAGTAGTCCCAATCTGGTGCTGAAGTTCTGACAAGTTACAAAAGATCAGCTAGTCTTCAGTCTACAGCAAGAAGACGAACTCACCAGTGAGAGAGAAGGCAAGCAGCAAGAAGCCTGGCATTCTCCTCTGCATTGGCCTTTTATACTGGCTGCCGTCAGAAGGTAACACCCACATTTAGACTGTGTCATCTGGCTTTAGATGATCCAATCAAGAAGATCTCTCGTTTCAGTTAATCCCAGATCCAATCAAGTTGACACTCAGTATTAGCCATCACATTAACCCTACATGTAACCCTATCACTAAACCTTAATCTATCCCTAAACCTAAATGTAAACCTGTGCTCAAATCTAACCTTAAACCTAACCTGAGCCAATAGTCTGAAAACTAAAACTAACCATAAATGTAACAGTATACCTATCCTGACCCTAACCCCAACCCTGACTCTAACATTAAACCTAACATTACCTTAAGGTAACACTGACTCTACACTGAACCTAACACAAACCCTAAACCTCAGCCTAGGCCTAACACTACAAACAATCCAAACCATAACCCTGCCTTTAACCCTAAGATTAAACCTTACCATAAAGTTAAAATGTAACCTAAGGCTAAATAAATATAACACTAGTTTACTAACTCTATCCCTAACTATAACTTTTTCCCTAATCCTAACACTAAACCTAATGCTAACCCTTAACAAACCCAAACCCTAATACTAAAGGTAAAACTTAACCTAACAAAAACCCTAAACAGAACGCTATTTTACTAACCCTTACCCGAACTGTAAATTTATCCCCAATACTAACCCTAATCCTAAGGCTAACACTAAACGTATCCCTAACACTAATCCAAATCTAACCTTAACCTCAAACCTAAACCTATGTCTAACCATACATGTAACAGAATCCCAAACCCTAAACCCAATCTTAACCCTAAACAAAACTGTAAACCCAATCCGAAACCTAACCCTAATGCTAAGTGCAGCCCTAACTGAAAGCCTGAACCCAGCTCTAACCCTAAACACAAACTTACAACTAAGCCTAAGCCTAAACTTAACACTACCACTAAACCTTGTTCTAATCCATTCTAACCATAAATATAACCCTAGATGCCAAACTAACCCTAACCCACCCCCAGGCCTAATGCTGAAAACGAACACTAACCTTTACTGTAACTCTACAAATAACACCAACACTTAATATTAATTTTTTATTTAACCCTAACCCTAGCTCTAGCCTTAAATCTAACACCAATCATTACTTTAAATCTAACACTAATCCTAACACCAATCATAATCCAGGCTCTAACGCTAATGCTAATCTTAATTCTATAGGTAATCTCAGACCTAAAACTACCTCTAACCATAATGGTGAACCCAACCCTAAAACTAACTGTAGTCCAGTCCTAAAACTAAACCTATCTTTAGCCCTAACACTAATGCTAAACCTAACCCTAACACTAACTCTAACCCTACACTAAAGTTGCCTAGCAGGAAACCTAAAACTAGCCCTAACCCTAAACCTAATCCTAAACCCTAATGTAAAACAAATACTAAACATAACACTAAACAGAGTATTAAATGAAGCACTAGTATGAATTCTAACTCTAATTGTAATCTTAACTCTAAATACAAACCTTGACCCAAACTGTACCCTAACCCTAAGACTAGACTTAACATTACATGTAACCCGAATGCCAGCACTACCTCTAACACTAATCCTAAAAGTAGCCTTAATCCTAATTGTAAACATAACTTCAAAATGAACCTGAGACCTAACACTAAACCTAACCATAATATTATCCTTTGACCTTACCCTAACCCTAACATTAGCTATAGTCATGAATCTGACGCTAACCAGAGCCTAACCCTAACCCTGAACTTAATCCTAATCCTAAACCTACACCTACACGTGACCCTAAGCCTAGGCCTAAGCCCAATCCTACACCTAAACCTACTGATAGGCCTAATCCTAACCCTAAAACTAACACTACACCTAAATCCTAAACCTAAGCCTAATCCTAACCATAAATCTAACCTTAGGCCTATTCTTAACCCTAAACCAAACAGCACACCTATCCTAAGCATAACCCTAAATATTACCCTGAATTTACCCTAACCCTAAGGTAACTGTGTCTCTAATACTGGGCCTAATACAAACCCTAAACCTCAACCTAAGCATAACACTACACATAATCCTAGCCATAGCCCTAACCCTAAACCTAACCCTAACCTTAAACTGTGTTTACTAACCTTAACCCGAAATTCAACTTTATCCCTTATCCTAACCCTAAACCTAATGCTAACCTTAAATATACCCCTACTACAACACAAATCTAACCCTAACCCTTAACCTGAACTTAAGCCTAACTGTACATGGAAACCTATTCCTAACCCTAACCCCAGTGGTAACCCTTAACAGAACTCTAGACCCAATCCTAAACCTAACCATATCTCTAACTCTAGCCATAACCCAAACCCTTAACCTAGCCCCAATCCTAAATGTAAACCGACACCTAAGCCTAAACTTACACCTAACCCTAAACATAACCCTACCACTAGGCTTTAATGTACTCCTAACTATAAATATAACCCAAGACGCGAACTTAACCCTAATCCACCCCAAGGTCTAGTCCGAAAACTAACACTCACCTTAACTGTAACTCTAGAACACTACTAACACTTAGTATTAACTTTTAGATAACCCTAACCCTAGCCCTAAGCCATAAACCTAACCCCAACCCTAACTTTAACCATAACACTAACCCTAACACCAACCATAATCCTGGCTCTAATACTAATGCTAATCCTAACACTATAAGTAATGTCAGACATAACAATGGTCTAACCACAACCCTGAATCAAACCCTAACATTAACCATAGCCTAGCCCTAAACCTAAACCCAACCATAATCCTTAAAGTAAACATAACACTAAACATAACACCAAACATAATATTAATACTAATTGTAGCCTTAACCCTAATCTTAATTCTGAATATAAACCCTCATCCAAACTGTATGCTAACCCTAACCCAGGACCTAACATTACACGTATCTCGAATCCCAACCCTAGATCTAAAATTAACCCTAAAACTAGCCTTAATCCTAACTCTAAACATAACTCCAAAATGATTCTGAGACATAACTCTAAATCTAACCCTAATATTATCCTTTAACCTTACCCTAAACCTAACACTAGCCCTACTCATAAAACTGACTCTAATCGTAGCCTAATGCTCTCCATAAACCTAAACCTAAACCTAAACCTACAACTATACATGACCCTAACCCTGGGCCTAGGCCCAATCCTAACCCTAAACCTGCTTGTAGACCTAATCCTAATCCTAAACTTAACACTACACCCAATGCTAAAACAAAGCCTAACCCTAACGCTAAACCTAACACTAAAATGAAAGGTAACCATGAACATAACACTAGGCCTTACATAAACCATTATCTTAAACCTAAGCCTAACCCTACAAGTAATCCTAGCCATTACCCTGCCTTGAACTCTAAGCCTAATCCTAACCCTAAAATTAAACCTTAAACTAATGCTAACAGTAAACATAATCTTAGTCTTCACACTAACCCTCAGAGTAATTTTATCCGTAATCCTAACCCTAAATCTAAGACTAAACCTAAACCTAACCCTAAGCCTAAACCTAACATAAGCCTAACACTACATGTAAAACTATCCCTAGGCCTAATCCCAATCCTAACCCTAAATAAAACCCTAGACCCAATCCTAAACCCAACCCTAACACTGGCACTAGCCTTAACCTAAACCCTGAACCTAGCCATAACCCTAAATGCAAACTTACACCTAAGCCTAACCCAACATGTAACCATAAATGTAACTCTACCATTAAACCTTAATGTAATCCTAACACTAAATATGACCCCATTGCTAACCTAACCCTAAACCTAACCACAGCACTATTCCGAAAACTAACACTAACCCTAACTGTAACTCTAGACCTAACCTTAGCACATACTGTAATATTAAATTTTGAGCTACTCTAACCCTTGCCCTAGCCATAAACCTAACCCCTACCCTAGCTTTAACCCTAACACTAATTCTTACCCTAACCATATTCCTGGCTCTAACACTAATGGTAATATTAACTCTGTATGTAACTCTAGAACTAACCCTGCCATTAAGCCTAACCCTAACCCTAAAGGTAACTGTGACCATAACACTAGGTCTAACACAAACCCTAAACCTAAACCTCAGCCTAACCCTATAAGTAATCCTTGCCACAACCCTACCTATGACCCTAAGTGTAACCCTAAGCCTAAAACTAAAACTAAACCTAACACTAACCCTAAGTTTAATAACCCTAAAATGAATCCTCACTTTATCCCTAATCCTAATCCTAAAATAATGTCAGCTCCAAACGTTAAACCTATCTCTAACACTAATCCTAAATCTAAACCTAAGCCTACCCATACATGTAACCCTATTCCTAACCCTAACCCCTAACTCGAAACAAATTCCTAGACCCAATCCTATACCTAATCCTAAAGCTAACTCTAGCCCCTACCCAAACTCAGAGCCTAGGCTTAACCCTAAACATAAACCTCTACCTAAGCTTAACATTAAACGTAACCCTAAACATAACCCTACTGTGAAACTTTATTCTATTCCTAAAATTAAATATAGCCCTAGACACCAAACTAACCCTAACCCACCACCAGCCCTATTCCAAAAATCAACACTAAACCCCACCCTAACTCTAGACCTAACCCTAACACATACTTTAATATTAAATTTTGAACTAAACCTGACCTTAGCCCTAACCATAAACCTAACACTAACAATATCTTTAAGCCTAACACTAATGCTAACCTTAACCATAATCCTGGTTTTGACACTAATGCTAATCCTAACTCTATTTGTAACCCCAGACCTAAACCTACATCAAAATATAAAGTTAAACGCAACCCAAACCCTAACAATAGCCTAGCCTTAAACCTAAACATAACTGTAGCCATAACCATAAACCTAATGTTAATCCTAAACCTAATGATAACCTTAACTCTAGCCCTAGCCCTAAACCAAAACTAGCCCTAACCCTAAACCTAATCATAAACCCTAATGTAAACTTAACACTAAAAATAAAACTAAACATAACACTAATACTACTTCTAGCCTTAACTCAAATCTTAATTCTACATATATAGCCTCACCCAAACCATACCCTAACTCTAAATCTAGACTAACACTACACATACCCCAAATCATAGCACTAGATCTAATACTACCCCAAAACTAGCCTTAATATTAACACTAATCATAACTACAAATAACGTGATACTTAACACTAAACCTAACGCTAATATTATCACTTGACCTTACCCTAAACCTAACACTATCCCTAGTCATAAAGCTGACACTAACCACAGCATAGACCTAACCCTAAACCTAATCTTGAACCTAAATCTACCCCTGTATGTGACCCAAACCCTAGGCCTAAAACTAATCCTAACCCTAAACACAAACCCTAAACCAAAACCTCAGTCTCACACAACAAGCAATCCTTTCTATAATGCTACTTATGACCCTAAGCTTAACCCTAAGCCTAATCCTAACCCTAAACCTAACACTATACCTAATGCTAACCCTAGCCCTAACCCTATGCCTCACCCTAATCTCAGGCCTAGCTTTAAACCTAATATTAATCCTAACCCTAACCATAAACCTAGCTCTAACACTAATGCTAATCCTAACTCTATATATAACTCTAGACCTAACCCTACTTCTAATCCCAACCCTAAACCTAAACCTAATGCTAACCATAGCCTAGACCTCAACCTAACACTATCCCTAAACCTAAACATAACTGTAATCCTAGCCCTATCCCTAAACCTAACCCTAACACTAAATCTAATCCTAAACCATAGTGCAAACCAAACAGTAAACATAACACTGAACATCACAATAAACATAACACTAACACTATTTCTAGCCTGAACTCTAAATTCTAAATATGAACCCTGACAAAAAACATATGCTATGTTAACACTACACCTAACATTACAAGAACCTGTATCCTAGCACTAAATCTAACATTAACGACAAAACAGCCTTAATCCTAACTTTATTCATAACTCGAAAAAGAACAAGCAACATCATCCTAAACCTAAACTTGATATTATCCTTTGACATTACCCTATCCCTAGCACTAGCCCTAGTCAGAAAGTTGACACTAACTGTAGCATAACCCTAACCCTAAACCTAAGCATAATATTATCCTTTGACTTTACCCTAACAGTAACACTAGCCCTAGTCATAAAACTGACACTGTAGCCTAAACCTAACACTAAACCTAATCCTAAACCTAAACCTACACTTATTTGTGACCCTAACCCCAGGCCTAAGATTAATCCTAACCCTAAATAACGGTAGCCCTAATCATAACCTTAAACCTAACCCTACACCTAATCCTAACCCTAAACCTAAACCTAAACCTAACCCAAAAGTAACCGTAAAACTAACTCTAGGCCTAACACAAAAGCTAAACCTAAACCTAAGCTTAACCATACAAGTAATGCTAGTCATAAAGCTACCTTTAACTCTAGGCCTAACCTTAACCATAAAGCTAAACCTTAAACTAAAGATAACCTTATATATACCCCTAATTTGCTGACCCGAGGCTGCACCTTAACTTTATCCCTAATCCTAATGCTAACCCTAAACCTAACCATAAAGGTAACTGTGAACCTAACACTAGGCCTGACAGAAACCCTAAACGTGAATCTAAGTCTAACCCTACAAGTAATCCTAGCCATAACCCTCCTATTAACCCTAAACTTAACCCTAATCCTAAAACTAAACCCTATCCCAAAGTTAACCCTAAACATAACTCTAGTCCTAACCCTATACTGAACCATAACTTTATCCCTAATCCTAACCCTAAATCTAATGCTAATCCTAAACAAAAACCTAACCCTAACCCTAACCCTAATGCTAACCCTATACCTACACCTAAACTTAAGCCTAACCCTACGTGTAACACCATCCTGAAACCTAATCCCAATCCAACCCTAAACAAAACCCTATACCAAAGCCTAAACATAACCCTAAAGCTAACTCTAGCCCTAAACCAAATCCTGAACATAACCCTAGCCCCAAACATAAACCTACACCTAAGACTAATTCTACACGTAATGCTAACGTAAGACTACCGCTAAAAATAAATCTAATCCTACCCCAAATATAATCCAAGATGCAAACCAAACCCTAACCCTAACCTGAGCCCTATTCTGAAAACTATCATTGACACTAATGCTAACCATAACTCTAGACCTAATCCTAACACTAAACCTAATATGAATTTTTGAGCTAACCCTAGCCCTGGCCATAAACCTAAACCCAACCCTGGTTTTACACTAACACTAATCCTTACCCTAATTATAATCCTGGCTCTAATACTAATGTTAATCCTAACTCTATACATAACTCTGACCTAACCCCACCTCTCATGCTAAGCCTAAGCCTAACCCTAACACTAAACATAGCCTAGCACTAAACCTAACCCTAACTGCAGCCGTAACCCTAAACCAAACCCTAACCCTAACTGTACCCAACTCTAAACCTAGACCTAAATCTAAAACTAACCCTAATCTTAAACTTAATCCTAAACACTAATTTAAACATAGCACTAAACATAATACTAATACCGTTTCTAACCTCATTTTTAAGCTTAATTCTAAGTATATATCCTGATCCAAACAGAACCCTAAACCTAACCCTAGACCTAACACTACACGTAACCTGAATTCTAGCACTAGCCCTAATACTAATTCTAAATCTAGACTTAATCCTAATGCTAACCATAACACCAAACAAATCTGAGACATAACCCTAAACCTAACCCTAATATTATTCCTTGACCTTACCCTAATCCTAATACTAGCCCTCGTCATAAAGCTGATTCTAAATGTAGCCTAATCCTAAATCTACCCTAACACTATGTCTAAAACAAAACCTAAGCCTAAACCTAAGCCTAACCCTACAATTTATCGTAGCCCTTAGCCTACTTTTAACCATAAGTCAAAGCCTAACCCTAGAGCTAAACTAATGGTAACCCAAAACATAACACTACTTTCCTAACCCTAACCTGAATGGTAACTTTATCCCTAATCCAAACATAAACTTAACCCTAACCATAAAGGTAACACTAGGCCTAACACAAAACCTAAACCCAAACCTAAGCGTATCCCTACAAGTATTTCTAGCCATAACCCTACTTTTAACTCTAAGCCTAACCCTAACCCTAAAGGTAAATCTTAACTTAATGTTAACCCTAAACACCACCCTAGTCCTAAGCCTAACAAGAACTGCAACTTTTTCCCTACTCCTAAAACTAAAAATAACCCTAACTCTGACTCTAACCCTAATGCTAACCCTAATCTTAACTCAATATGTAACCCTAGACTTAACACTAACTCTTAACACTAACGATAAACCTAACCCTAACACTAAACAAGCCTAGCCCGATATCTAACCCTAAGTGTAGCATTAACTCTAACCCTAACCCTAACTGTAGTCCCAAACCTTAACATAATGCTAACCCTAAACATAACACTAGTCATAACTCTTACCTGCACTTTAATATTATCCTTAATCCTAATCCTAAAACTAATGTTAAACTTAAACATAACCCTAACCCTAAACCTAATGCTAACAGTAAGTGTACACCAAAACCAATTACTAATAACCCTAACCCTAACCGTAGTCCTAAACCTTAACCTAACACTTACCTTAAACATAACCCTAGTCATAACTCTTACCTGCACTCTAATGTTATCCCTAATCTTAATCCTAAACCTAATGCTAAACCTACACATAAACCAAACCCTAAACCTAATGCTAACCCTAAGCATACACCAAAACCTATTACTAATAACCCTAACCCTAACCCTATCCATAACTCTAGCCCTAGCCCTAAACATAAAAATAAGCCTACAGATAACCCTATCCCTAACCCTAACCACAATTGTAACACTAAACAAAACACTAAACCCAACCCTAAACTTAACCTTAATGCTAACTCAGCCCCAACGCAAACCCTGAAATAGCCCTAACACTAATTGTAAAAATACGCTTAAATCTAACCTTACATGTAACACGAAACGTAACCCTACCACTAATCCTAACCTTAAATATAACCCTAGATGCAAACCTAACACTAACCTGTACCCCAGCCCAAGTCTGTAAACTAACCAACCCTAACTTAACTCTGGACCTAATACTCACACTAACATTACTATTAATTTTTGAGCTTACCCTAACCCTATCCCTAGCCATAAACTTAAACTCAACCCTAGAATTAACCCTAACACTTAATCCTAACATTAAACTTAATCCTACTCTAACACTAATGTTAATCCTAACTCTATACGTAACCCTAAACCTAACCCTACCATTAAACATAACCCTAAACCTAACCCTAGCACTACCCATAGCCAACCCCTAAATCTAACTTAAACTGTAGCCCTAATGCTAACCCTAACCCTAACACTAACTCTAACCCTAGCCGTCACCCTAAACCTAAAACTAACCCTAAACCAAATCCTAAACTCTATTATAAACTTAACAGTAAACATAACACTAAACATAACACTAATACTAATTACATTCTATCTCTAATCTTCTTTCCAAATATAAACCCTGACCCAAAATGTATGCTAACTCTAACACTAGACCTGACACTATACATAACTTGAATACTAGCAGTAGCCATAATACACTAAAACTAGCCTAAATCCTAATTCTAATAACTCCAAAACAAACTTGGGACCTAACCCTAAAGGTAGCCCTGATATTATCCTTAGACTTACCCTAACCCTAACACTAGCACTAGTCATAAGGCTGACACTAACTGTACCCTATCCATAACCCTAAACCTTATCCTAACCCTAAACCTACCCCTATGCATGACTGTAACATTGGGCTTAAGCCAAAACCTAACAGTAGGCCTAATCTTAACCCTAAACCTATCCCTAACCTGAAAGCTAACTGTGATCCTAACACTAGGCCTAACACAAAACAAAAACCTGAACGTAAGCCTAATCCTACAAGTAATACTAGCCATAACCATACCTTTAACACCAAGCCTAATCCTAACCCTTAAGCTAAACATTACCCTAAGGCTAACCCTAAACACAAGCCCAGTTTCCTAACCATAATCGAAACCGTAACTTTATTCCTAATCCTAATCCTAAACCTAACTTTAACCCTAAACAAAACCCTAACCCTAACCCTAAGCCTAGCCCTAATCCTAACCCTAAACCTAAACCTAACCTTAACTTTAACCCTAACCCTAGCCCTAGTCCTAAACCTAAAACTAACCTGTCCTTGTTTGTTTCTCCATTGCTGTGACAAAACCTCTGACCACAACCAACTTGGGGAGGAAAGGCTTAATTCAGCTTACATCTCTTGGGTCACAGCTCATTACGGAGCCCAAGGTAGGAGCTCAGGGCAGGAACCTGGAGAGAAGTGCTGGAGCACAGGCCACTAAGCAATGATGCTTACTGACTTGCTCTCCTGATCCCTGCTCAGCCTGCTTTCTTATGCAACAAAGGCCCACCTTTCCAGGGCTGGCACCCCCCACAGTGGCCTGGGCCCTCCCACATTACTCAACAATCAAGAAGACGCCCTATGGGCATGGCCATAATCCAGTCCAATGAAGACAATTCCCCAATTGATGCTCCCTCAACCCAAGTGTGTCAAGTTGACATTAAAGCTATCCACCACAAAACCCTAACCCTAAATCTAATCCTAAACTCTAAAACTAAACCTAACACTAAGCATACCACTAATTGTACACTAATACCAATTCTATCCCTAAACCTAGTCTTAATTCTAAAACCCTTACCCAAACCATACCCTAAACCTAACCCTAGACCCGACATTACTTGCAGCCCAAATCCTAGCACTACCTTTATCGCTAACCCTAAAACTACCTTTTTTCTTAATCTAATCATTACTTCAAAAGTAACCAGCGACCTAACCATAAACATAATCCTAATATTATGCTTTGACCTTACCCTAACACTAGCCGTAGTCAAAACGCTGACAGTAACCATAGCCTAGCCCTAACCCATAAGCTAATCCTAAGCCTACACCTAACCCTGTACATGACCCTAACCCCAGGACTAAACCTAATACTAATCTAAACCTAAAAGTAGGCCTATTTATAACCCTAAACCTAACAATACACCTAATCCTAGATCTAACCCTAACCCTAACATAACCCTTACCACAAAGGTAACTGTGACCCTGAAATGAGGTTTAACACAAGCCCTAAACCTAACCCTTAGCCAAACCCTACGAGAAATCATAGGCACAACCCTACCTTTAACTAACTACCTACTAAAACTGACCTTACCTGTAGTCTTAACCATAAAACTAACCCTACCCCTAGCCCTAAACATAAAACTAACCTTAACCCTAAACCTAATCCTCAAGCCTAATGTAAGAATAACACTAAACACAACACTAATACTAATTCTAACCCTAACTCTAATCTCAACTCTGAATATAACCTGTGACTCACACTGTACCCTAACCCTAACCTTAGACCTAACAGTACACGTAACCAGAATCCAAGCACTACCTCTAACACTAAATCCAAAACTAGCCTTAATCCTAACTTTAGTCATAGCTCCAAAATGAGCCTGAGATGAAACCCTTAACCTAACCCTAATATTATACTTTGCCCTTATCCTAACCCTAACACTAGCCCTAGTCATAAAGCTGACACTAATCATAGCCTAACAAGAACCCTAAATCTAATCCCAAACCTGATAGTACACTTATGAGACCCTAACCCTAGGCCTAAGGCTAATCCTAACCCTAAACCTAACATTATGCCTAATCCCAAACCTAAACCTAAACCTAAACCTAAACCTAAACCTAAACCTAACCCTAAAACTAACTGTGGCCCTAATACTAGCCCAAACAGAAGCCTGAAACCTAAACCTAAGCCTAACCCTAAAAGTAATCCTACCAATATCCTTACCTTTAACCCAAAGCCTAAGCCTAACCCTAACCTTAAAGCTCAACATTAACCTAACTAAATCTAAACATAATGCTAGTCCTAACCCTAACCCGTAACTTAATCTTATCCATAACCTTAACCCTTATCTTAATGCTAACCCTAAACATATCCCTAAGTGTAATCCTAATGCTAATTGTACCCTAAACCTAAACTGTTACCAAATCCTAGACCTAACACAAAGCACTAAATCTAGCCCTATTCCAAACACTGAACATAGGCCTGGCCCTATCCTTAAATCTAACCCAAAGGTAACTGTGACCATGACTATAGGTGTATCACAAACCCTAAACCTAAACTTAAGCCTAATCCTACATGTAATCCTATTCCTAACCTTAACTGCAATCCTAACCCTAAACATAACACTGCACCCGACCTTAAACCTATCCCTAATTCCAAATCTAGCTCTAACCCCTATCCTGAATCTAGCCCTAACCTTAAATATAAAACTACACCTAAGCCTAACACTAAACCTGTAACCCTACCACTAAAACTTAATCTAATCCTAACCCTCAATATAGCCCTAGACGCAAAACTATCCCTTACTCCAAACCTAGCCCTATATGAAAATTAGCACTAAACCTATACATAACACTAACACAAATATTAATTTTTCACCTAACCCTAATCTTGGCCCTAGCCATAAACATAAGCCCAACCCTAGCTTTAACCCTAACATTAATCCCAACCCTAACCATAATTGTGGCTTTAACATTAATGCTAATCCTAATTCTATATGTAGGCCCAGACCTAACCCTACTTCTAACCATAACCCTAAACCCAACCCTAACACTAACTGTAGTCTAGCCTTAATCACAAACATAAACATAACTGTAGCCCTAACCTTAACACTAACCCTAACCCTAACCATAACCATAACCATAACCGTAATGCTAACCCTTTTGCTAGTCCTAGTCCTAAACCTAAAACTAACTGTAACCCTAAAGCTAATCCTAAACCCTAATATAAACCTAACACTAAACATAACACTAATACTATTTCTAGCCTTAACTCTAATCTTAATGCTAAATAGAAATGCTGATCAAACTGTACCCTAACCCTAAAAACAGACCTAACACTACATGTAACCTGAATCCTAGAACTAGCTCTAACACTACTCCTAAAACTAGCCTTAATCCTAACACTAATAACTTCGAAACTAACTTGAGGCCTAACCCTAATATTATCCTTGTACCTTACCCTAACCCTGACACTTGCTCTAGTCATAAAGCTGACACTAACCACAGCCTAATCCTAACCCTAAACCTACACCTATACATAACCTAACCATAGGCCTAAGCTTCATCATAACCCTAAACCTAACATTACGCCTAATCTTAACCTTAACGCTAACCCTAAAACTAAGCCTAAGCCTACTTTTAATTCTATCTGTAACCCTAATCCCAGTCCCAAACCAAAACAAAAACCTAAACGAAACCCTATACCTAACCCTAATGCTAACTCTGGCTGTAACCAAACCCTGAACTTAGCCTTAACCCTAAATGTAAACCTATACCTACGATTAACCATATATATATAACCCTAAATGTAAACCTAACACCAAATCTTAATCTAATCCTAACCCTAAACTATAGCCCTAGATTCAAACCTATAAGCCTACCCCCAGCCCTATTCCAAAGATCGATACTAACCCTAAGTGGAACTCTAGACCTGACACTAACCCTAGCCTTAATATTAATTTTTGAGCTAACCCTAACCCTAGCCCTAGCCATAAACATAACCCAAACCCTACCTTTAACCCTAACACTAATCCTAACCCTAACAATAATATTTGCTCTAACACTAATGCTAATGCTAACTCAATATGAAACCCTAGACCTAACCCTACCTTGAACACTAACACTAAACTTAATCCTAACACTAACTGTAGCCGGTCCAAAACCTAACCATAACTGTAGCCTTAAACCTAACCCTAATGTTAACCTTAGCCCTAACCCTAGCCCTAGTCCTAAACCTAAAACTAACCCTAACCCTAAACCTAATCCTAAACACTAATGTAAACCTAATACTAAACATAACAGTAAACATACACTAAATATAACACTAAACATAACACTAATATTAATTCTAGCCCCATCTCTGAACTTAATTCTAAATATATAAACCCTGACCTAAACGATACTCTAACCCTAACCCTAGACCTGACACTACACATAGCCTGAATCCAATCACTAGCCTTACCACTAACCCTAAACAAACTCTGATCCTAACCTTGATCCTCTAATCATAACTCCAAAACAAACTTGAGACCTAACCCCAAACCTATCCCTAATATTACCCTTTGATTCTACCCTAACCCTAATACTACCCTAGTCATAAAGCTGACTATTACTAATGCCTAGCCCTAAATATAAACCTAATCCTAAGCCTAAACCTAATCCTAAAAGTAAACCTATCAGTATGCCTAATCCTAACCCTACCCTAATAGTACACCTATTTCTAAACCTAAACCTAAACCTAACCCTAATGGTAACTGTGACTCTAACATTAGGCCTAACACAAATGTTAAACCTTAACCTAAAACTAAACCTACAAGTAATCTTAGCCAGAAACCTACCTTTAAACCTAAGCCTAACCCTAACCCTAAAGCTAAACCTTAACCTAATACTATTCTTTAAAATAACCCTAGTTCTAATCCTAACCCTCACTGTAACTTTATACCTTATCCTAACCCTAAATCTAATTTTAAACCTTAATATAACCCTAGCCATAAACCTAATGCTAACCCTAAAACCAAAACTAATCATACCCTTAATCCCACCACGACATATGTCCCTAACAGAAGGCCTCATCCTAATCCTAACGTAAACCTAACAGTAGGACTAATTGTAAACCTAAACCAAACCCTACACCTATTGTAAACCTAACCTTAACCCTAAACTTAACCCAAACCCTAAGGTAACCGTGACCCAAACCCTGGGCCTAATACAAACCCTAACCCTAACCATAACCATAACCATAACCATAACCATAACCCTAACCCTAAAAATAGTCCTAACCCTAACCATAATGTTAGCTCAAATACTCATGTTAATCCTATTTATATGTACTCTCAGTCTTAACCCTACCTATAACCATAAGCCTAAACCCAACCCTAATTCTAACCATAGCCTAGCCTTAAACCTAATGCGAGCTGTAGCCCTAATGCTAACCTTAACCCTAGCACTAAACCTAACCCTAAAGTTTACACTAGCCTTAGCCCTAAACCTAAAACTAAACCTAACTCTAAACCAAATCCTAAACCCTAATGTAAGCCTAACAAAAACATAACACTAAACATAACAATAATACTAATTCTAAACCTAACTCTAATCTTAATTCTAAATAAAAACCATAATCCAAACCGTATGCTAACTCTAACCCTAGACCTAAGACTGTACATAACCTGAATCCTAGCACTACCCCTAACACTAACACAAAACTAGCCTTAGGCCTAACTCTAATCATAACTACAAACCTAACCTTAAAACTAACCCTAATATTATCATTTACCTTACCCTAACCCTAACATTAGACCTAGTCTTAAACATGACATAAGCATAGACTAACCCCAACTCTAAACCTAATCCTAACCCTAAACCTACAACTGTATCTGACCCTAACCTGAGGTCTTAGCCTAATCCTATCCCTAAACCTAACAGTAGGCCTAATTTTAACCCCAAACCAAACACTACACCTATCCTAATCCTAACCCTAACCCTAACCTTACAGTAAGGTAAAGGTCAACATAACCCTGGGCCTAATACAAAACCTTAACCTAAACCTAAGCAAATCACAACAAGTGATCCTAGACATACCCCTACCTTTAACCCTAAAGCCTAACCCTAGCCACAAACCTAACCAAAACCCTAGCTTTACCCCTAACATTAATCTTAAAGGTAGACATAATCCTGGCTCTAACACTAATACTAATCCTAACTCTATATGTAAGCCCAGATCTAACCCTACCTCTAACCATAACCCTAACCCCAACCCTAACATAAACCATAGCCTAGCCTTAAACCTAACCTGAACTGTAGCCATAACCCTAACCCTAACCCTAATCCTAACCCTAACCCTAAACCTAACCCTAACCATCAGGTAACTGTGACCCTCCCTGGGCCTAATACAAACCCTTACCTTAAA
Organism: Nannospalax galili; assembly: GCF_000622305.1. NCBI lineage: Eukaryota > Metazoa > Chordata > Mammalia > Rodentia > Spalacidae > Nannospalax > Nannospalax galili. The sequence continues at coordinate 570,025 of NW_008342626.1, forward strand.
CCTAAGCCTAACACAAAAAGTAATCCTAGACATAATCGCACCTTTGACCCTAAAGCCTGACCCTAACCCTAAAGCTAAACCTTAACCTAATGCTAACCCTAAACATAACCCTAGTTTAATAACACTAACCAGTACTGTAACTTTATCACTAATACTAACCCTAAACCTAAGCCTAATCCTAAACAATGCCCCAACCCTAACCCTAACCCTAACCCTAATACTATCCCTAACCCTACCTAAGCCTAAAAGTACATGTAACCACATCTCTAGGGCTAACCCCAATCGTAAAGGCAGCCCTACCAATACACTTTAGTATAATTAATCTAATCCTAACCATAAACATAACCCCAGAGGATAATCTAACCTTAACCCACACCCAGCTCTAGTCTGAAAACCAACACTAACCCTAAATGTAAATGTAGACATAACCTTAACCGTTACCCTAATATTGACGTTTGAGCTAACCCTAACTTTGCCTTACCCTAAACCTATCCCCAACCCTAGCTTTAAAACTAACATTAATCCTAAACCTAACCACAATACTGGCCAAACACTAATGCTAATCCTAACTCTGTATATAACCTGAGACCTAACCGTACATCTAAACATGACCCTAAACCCAAATCTAACACTAACCATAGCCTAACTTTAAACATATCCCTAACTATAGCCTTAACCCTAACCCTAACCTTACGCTAGCACTAGCTCTAACGCTAATATTAAGCCTAAACTTACAACTAATCCTAAACCCTAATGTAAACCGAACATAAAACATAACACTAAACATAACATTAAACATAGCAGTAATACTATCTCTAATCTTAATTCTAAATATAAACCCTGAACCAAATCTTACCATAATCCTAACCCAAGACCTGACAATGCAAGTACCTGAATCATAGAACTAGCCTTACCACTAACAGTAAGACTAGCCTTAATCATAACTCTAATTATAACTCCAAATGTAGCCTGAGACCTAACCCTAAACCTAATCCTAATATTATGCTTTGATGTTAACCTTGCCCTAACATTACCACTAGACCTAAAGCTGACCTTACACATAGCCTATCGCTAACACTAAAACTAATCCTAATCTTCAACATACCACTATACATGACCCACTGTAAAAGTAACTGTAAACCTAACACTAGGCCTAACACGAACCTTAAAACTAAACCAACCTAACTGTACAAGAAATCCAGGCTATAACTCTAACTTTAACCATAAGCCTAGCCTTAACTCTAAAGCTAAACCCTAACCTAACACTAACCCAAAACATAATCATAGTTTCCTAAACCTCACCTGCAAAATAGCTTTATCCCTAATCCTAACCTTAAACCTAATCCTAACTGTAAAGATCACTGTGACCCTAACACTAGAGCTAACACAAAACCTAACCTAAACCTAAAATTACCCATAAAAGTAAGTCTAGCCATAACCCTAACTTTAACCCTAAGCCTAACTGCAACCCTAAATCTAATCTTAAACTCAAGTTAACCCTAAATATAATCCTATTCCTAAACCTAACCCGATCAGTAATTTTATCTCTAATTCTAACACTAAACATAACCGTAACCCTAACCCTAATGCTAACCCAAACCCTACACATAAACCTAAACTTAACAATACATGTAAACCTATCCCTAACCTTAATCCCAACCCTAACACTAAACAAAAATCTAGATCCAACCTTAAACCCAACCCTAACACTAACTGTAGACCTAAACAAAACTCGGAACCTAGTCCTAACCCTAAACATAAACCTACACCTAAGCCTAACACTACATGTAACCCTGACTGTAACCCTACACCTAAACCTTAATTTAATCCCAACCCTTAATATAACCCTAGATGCAAACCTAACCCTAACCAAAATCCCAGCTGTAGTCTGAAACGTAACCCTAACCTGTAATTTAACCCTAGACCTAACCCTAATGCTAACACTAATAATAATTTTTGAGCTATTCCTAACACAATCCCTAGCCATAAACCTAACCCCAACCCCAGGTTTAACCGTAAAACTATTCCTAATCCTAACCATTTGTGGGCTCTAACAGTAATACTAATCATAACTCTCTATGTAACCCTAGACCTAACCCCACCTCTAACCCTAACCCTAAAACTAACACTAACTGTAGCCTAGCCATAAAGCTAACCCTAACTGTAGCCCTAAACCTAACAATAACCCTAACAATAATCCTAATCCTAACACTAACCCTAGCCCTAGCCCTAACCTACAACTAACCCTAAAACTAATCCTAAATTCTAATTTAATCCGAACACTAAACATAACACTAAACATAAGACTAATACTCATTCTAACCCTGACTCTAATCTTAATTTTCAATATAATCCCTGACCCAAACAGTACCCTAGACCCTAACCTTAGACTTAACACTAGCCGTAACCTGAATCCTAGCACTTCCCCTAACACTAACCCTAAAACTAGCCATAATCCTAACTCTAATCATATCTCCAGTACTAACCTGAAACCTAACCCTAAACCTAAACCTAATAGTATCTTTTGATCTTATGCTAACCCTAACACTAAACCTAGTCTTAAAACTGGCACTAAGCATAGCCTAGCCCTAAACCTAAACCTAATCCTAACCATAAACCTACGAACATCCTGACCATAACCATAGGCTTAAGCCTAATGCTGACCAAACCTAACAGTAGACCTAATCATAATCCTAAACCAAACACTACACTCATCGTAAACCACAAACTAATCCTAACCCTAAACCTAAACCTAACCTGAAAGATAAATGTGACATAGCACTATGGCTAACAGAGATCCTATCCTAATCCTAATGCTAACAGTCCAAGTAATCCTAGCTATAACCCTACCTTTAATACTAAGCCTAATCCAAAACCTAAACCTAAGTCTAATCCTTAACATAATGCTAAACCTAAACTTAACCTTAGTTTCCTAACCCTAAACCTAACTTTATCCTAAACACCGTAACTTTATCCCAAATCCTAAATCCTAAACCTAAACCTAACCCTTACCACAACTGTAACTGTGACCCTAACACTAGGCCTAATACAAATGCTAATCTTAAACCTAAGCCTAACCCTACAAGTAATCCTTGCCATAACTCTACCTTTAACCCTAACCCTAAACCTAACCCTAAAGCTAAACCTTGCCTAACCCTATCCTTGCCATAACTCTACCTCTACCTTTAACCCTAAACCTAACCCTAAAGCTAAACCTTAACCTAATGTTAAGCCTAAACATAACCCTTGTCCTAACCAAAAGGAGAACAACATTATCCCTGATCCTATCACTAAAAATAACCCTAATGCTAACCTTAAGCCTACAACTAAATCTAAGCCTAACCCTAAATGTAACTATACCCCAATCCCTACCCCCAATCCTAACCATAAACAAAAACCTAGAACCAAGCTGAAACCTAAACCTAATGATAATTCTACCCCTAGTCCAAACCCTGAACCTTGCCCTAACTCTAAACATAAACCTTCACCTAAGCCTAAACCTAAAATTAACCCTACCATTAAAGGCTAATCTAATCCTAACCTTAAATATGACGTTAGATGGAAACATAATCCTAACACTTGCACTAACCTTAGCCCAAAAATTAACACTAACCCTAACTTAACTTGAGACCTAATCCTTACACTAACCTCAATATTAATTTTTAAGCCAAACATTATCTTAGATTGAGCCATAAACCTAACCCCAACCCTAGCTTTAATCATGACAATAATCCTAACCATAATCATAATCCTATCATAACACTTATGCTAATCCTAACTCTGCATGTAAACCTAGGCATACCATTACCTCTAACCCTACACATGAACGTAACTCTAACACTAACCATAGCCCGCACCTAAACATAAACATAAATGTAGTCTAACCCTAACCCTAAAACTAAACCTAACCATAGCCCTAGCCCTTAACCTAAAACTACTACTAACACCAAATCCAATCCTAAACCGTAATGTAAACCTAACATGAAACATAGCACTAAAGATAACACTAATACTAATTCTAACCCTAACTCTAATTTTAATTCTAAATAAAAACCATAATACAAACCATACTCTAACCATAATCTTAGACAAAACACTATATCATCAGTATCCTTGCACTACCCCTAACACTGATGATAGAACTAGCCTTAGTCCTAATTCTAACCAAAACTCCAAATGTAACCTGAGACCTAACATCTAACATAGCCCTAATATCCTCCTTTGACCTTACCCTACCCTAACAGAAGACTTAGCCATAAAGATGACCTTAACCGTAGCCTAGGCCTAAACCTAAACCTAATCCTAACCCAAAACCTACCACTATATGTGACCCTGACCCTAGGCCAAAGTCGAATCCTAATTTTAAAACTAACATCAGGCTTAATCATAAAGCTAAAACAAACCCTACACCTATCCTAAACCTAACCGCAATCTTAACCCTAAACCTAACCCTAACCCTAAGGAAAATGTCACCCTAACCCTGGGCCTAACACAAACCCTAAACATAACCCTAATCCCAATCCAAACCCAGACACGAATCCTAACCCTAACCATAATATAGGCTCTAACACTAATGCAAATCCTAACCCTATATTGTAATCCCAGACCTAATCTTACCTCTAACAATAACCCTAAACCCAACCCTAACATTAACCATAGCCTAGCCTTAAACATAAACGTAACTCTAGCCCTAACCCTAATCCTATCCCTAATGCTAGCCTTAGCCCTAAACCTAAAAAAGGATACTAACCATAAACCTACCACTTATAAGTGACCCTAACCCTAGGCCTAAGCCTAATCCTTCCCCTAAACCTAACAGTAGGCTTAATTGCAACCCTAAACCAAACACTACACCTATTCTATCCCTATCCCTAACCCTAACTCTAACCCTAACCTTAACCCAAAGGTAAAGGTAACACTAAGCCTGGGCCTAATACAAACTCTTAACCTAAAACTAATTCTAAGCCATACAAGTAATCCTAACCATAACCCTAAATTTAACTCCAAGCCTAACCCTAATCCTAAAGTTAAACAATAAACTAATGCTAACTCTAAACATAACCCTAGTCCTAACCCTAAACCCACATGGTAATGTTATCCCTAATCCAAACCTTAAGCCTAATGCTAACCCTAAATGTAACCATAACCCTAACTCTCATGCTTATCCTGATCCTAAAACTAAACCTAAGCCTAACCATACATGTAACCCTATCCCACATAACTCCAATCCTATCAGTAAAAAAATCCCTAGACACAATCCTTTTTAAAAATAAATTATTTATTGAGAATTTCATCCATGCATATAAGGTGTTCTGATAAAATCCTAGCCAACTCCATCCCCTCCAACTCCTCTCATATAACCCCATAACTTTTTTCTGATAACTCCATGTACTCTGTCTTTAATTTTTAAATATATTATGGGGCTTTTGGCTGCTCTAACATCCCTCCTTCTTAAGAGGTAACACTAAAATCTTTTAAGGATTAAATAACAGCTGCCAAATATTTTCAACATTTTTGGCTTTGGGAAGGAAGTAGGTTTCTAAGAGCCCCAAGGACACTGTGAGTTTTAGCCAAGAAACTGGCTACTTTTCTTTGGGGACTTTTACCCTAACTGCCTAGCGAATCCCTACCTCCTATTCTTATCATACCATCCTCTGAAGAGGTTACCCAAATAGCCAATAGGGAATCCGGATGTAGACCACTCTGGGTTCTTCCATGCTGAACAGGAACAACAGGGTGAGGCAATTGTAGTACCCCTTCAGTGGGTCTATCAAAAAGACTCCCAAATTAGATAACTATTATCTCAAAGAGGAAAAGAAAGTCTTTGAATTGTGAATAGGAGATGTGAAGGAGATTTAAAGGCAAGAGTAATTAGCATTACAAGTTCTAGACAGGGAATTAGAAAAAAGTCATAACAGGGCTGTCCTCGTTTGTTTCTCCGTTGCTGTGACAAAATACTCTGACCAATACCAACTTGAGGAGGAAAGGGTTTATTCAGCTTACATTTCCCAGGTCGCAGTTCATCAGGGAGTGCAAGGTAGGAACTCAGGGCAGGAACCTGGAAGCAGGAGCTGGAGCACAGGTCATGGAGGAATGCTGCTTACTCGCTTGCTCCCCTGGACCCTGCTTTCTTATGCAACACAGGCCCACCTGCCCAGCGGTGGCACCACCCACAGTGGGCAGCGCACTCCATCACTCATCAAGAAGATGGCCCTCAGAAATGGCCACAGGCCAGTCCAATAGAGGAAATTCCCCATCTGAGGCTCCCTCAACCCAGGTGTGTCAAGTTGACACTGAAGCTATCCAGCACAATTGACCCCTTGTCAACTTGACACAAAAACATCACTATTAAACCATAACTTGCCAATTTCTGGTCCCTAGATATGATGTTAATATCACAACGTAAGACAGTACAACCTTAAAAACTCCACAGTCCTTAAAAAATCCAAACACTTTAAAGTCCATGGTCTCTGTAAAATCCCAAACAAGTACTATCTTATTTCAAAGGGAAGAATCTGGCACACCTAAGCAAAACCAAAGTCCAGCAAAGTAGCTTGAGGCTGGACATCTGGGATTCACTCCCGATCTTCTGGGCTCCAAAGGGTACTGGCAGCTCCCCTTCTCTGACTCTGCAGTCCACAGTACACTGAGCTCGTCTCGCAGACCCAGGCCAGCTCCATTCCACACTTACTTCTGTCCTTAGTGGTCATCCCATGGTCCCAGCATCTCCAAAAAGCTGGGGTCTCCGCTGAAACTGAGGCTGCCCCTTCACCAATGGCCTCTTATTGCCTCTTGGGGTACAAAGCCTCAGATTCTCTCGATGACCCCTTCAATCCTGAGGTCTTCACTGCAACTGAAGCTGCACTTTCACCTATGGCCTTTCCTGGCCTCACAGAGTTCCAAGCCTCAGCTACTCTCTGTGACCTCTTCATGCTTTCAACACCAGAACCATGGAGGAGACTCTTACACATTACAAAATCCTGCTTCCAGCTTTAAATAGAGGTGCAGGTCCCCTCTGTGTGCTGACCTTGAGGAAATACCTCTCAGAAGATTTCACCACAGTGATGCTGGTCTCTTGTTACTTACAGCTGATATTTCAGCCCCAGCTAACCAGCATCAATTGTCCCAGTAAAGCAAAGGTTTTACTTCAGGTTCTGGTCTCTTCTTAATCACAGCTGATTCTTCAGCCCCAGATGACCAGAACCCAAAAATTCTCAATCCGAAATCTCACACAAACAGCCCTAATGGTCTCTGCTTCCCTTTTAAGCTTCACAAGCCAGGCCTCCATCGTCTACAACTCTTTCAGCATAACTGTTCCAAGCTCCACTGCAACAAACTCTGAGCAAGAAATGGCTTTTCCAGCCCAAAGTTCCAAACACTTCCACAGTCCTTCCCAAAACACCAACGTCAGGTCTGTCTCAGCAATACCCCCACGCCTGGTACCAATTTCTGTCCTGGTTTGTTTCTCCATTGCTGTGACAAAACACTCTGACCAATACCAACTTGGGGAGGAAAGGCTTTATTCAGCTTACATCTCCTAGGTCGCAGTTCATCAGGAAGCCCAAGGTAGGAACTCAGGGCAGGAACCTGGGAGCAGGAGCTGGAGCATAGGCCATGGAGGAATGCTGCTTACTGGCCCCTGCTCAGCCTGCTTTCTTATGCAACACAGGCCCACCTGCCCAGGGATGTCACCACTCACAGTGGGCTGGGTGCTCCCACATCACTCATCCAGAAGATGCCCCTCAGACAAGGCCACAGGCCAGTCCAGTAGAGGAAATTGAAGCTTTCTCAACCCAGGTGTGTCAAGTTGACACTAAAGCTATCCAGCACAAGGGCGATTTTTAAATGTTCATGAGAGTCCATTTGAATTTCTTGACAAGGGCTTCCAAAAGCATCCCTCTATTGGGTTCCTCCTCATTTTTCTTTTGTCTTCCAAGGCTGGACTCTAGAGTGATGGATTCAGAATTTTCTTTCAGGTATTTTATTGTTGTTAGAGTGGTCAGAATCAGTGTCAGTTCCCTCTCAAAGGCTTCTAGACAGGGGTAGAAAATAAATTTAACTATCATTTTAGAAAAATAGCTTGTTGTATCCCTTAGCTACATGTGGGCACTATAGTATTGGAGACCAAGATTTGAAGTTTCCCATCTGAGCAGGACTTTTTGGTTAGGAACAAAATCATCAATGAGAAATAATTGTATAAATAACATTTTTTGGTCTTTTTGAGACAGGGTCTCCCTGTAGCCCCAGCTGTCCTGGAACTCACTATGTAGAGCAGGCTGACCTTGAACTCACAGAGATCCACCTGCCTCTGCCTCCATAGTGCTGGGATTAAAGGCGTATATGACCATGCCTGGCTGTAACTTTCTATATAGACTTAAGCCTAATGTCTGGGAAGTGTAACACCTTGAACTCTTAAAGAAATATACTGATGACATTACTCTTTGGTTATACTTTCCTTTTGGGTGTTTAAGACCATACAGTTGACCAAAATAAATCAATTTATTTTTACACTTAAGGTCATTTGAGGATAGTTCCTCAGGGGTCACTTGAGCTTGGGAGGAGCTCCTGGCTCCTTTCTTTTACCAGTTCCATCATTGGGAATATATGACAAAAATCCTGCTTGACCATGTCTGGCTTCAACTGGAAGCATGAATGAGATGTTTCCTCTGAGTTGACCCTCTTCTTTGTAGACTGGACACTGGTTCAAGTCCATCTTCTGGGGTCTCCATGACCCCCCTGAACAAGAGGACAGGTGACTCACAACAGTTACAGGACATCTTGAGAGATGTTCCATAGTCCCCTGGAACTATATGACCTTGGAGGTCAAGGGGCAAAAACTGTCCTTTAAGTCCCTCTGACCTCATCAGTTTAGGCCTCAAACTATGGCTGTTAAAATCCAATAAGTTAAGTTCCATCAGTCTGGTACTTTTAGTTATCATGTGCTATATAGATAAGACTTGGGTTAAAAAAAAACAAATATTCATACTAGACATTTATTTTATTACTTAACCTCATTTACTAAACTATGATCATAGACATTTTAAGATTATGTGTATATTATTTTTTGTCTCATCCTTTATATATCATAAGAAACCTAAACAGACATCACTCGCTTAGGCTTTCTCATTTTTTCACTCTATTTTAGAAAATATCTCCATTTCCATATCCTTTTAACATATTTTACATTCTCATTTTCTTTTTTTTTAAAATAATGACGAGACACAATAGCATTAACAAATAAATTTTCCATCTTTTGTGAGGCCTCTTTTCCTGGGGATGCTAAGGAATGCTTAGTCCCTTTCAAGGTTCTAGTGTTGAGCCAAGGTTTGATTAATGTTTTAATGGAGAACCAATGCATTTATTGAGCTTACTCATTGAAAGAAGTGAGGGGTTGCTGCGGTGTATGTATGGCCTGAAGGTGTGCACACTGGAAAGGGTTTACACAGCATAGGTTATGCCTTCTGTTCCTAGCCTTCCACAGACTGTATACTTTAGCCCTCCACAAATCCAGTAGGCCATGTGTGATTAGGCTCAAATTAAGTTCAGTTGGTTAGGAGGAAAGGCTGGATAATGCAGTAAGGGCCAATGACCCTGTTTGGCATTCCCTTAGTGAATGAGCACAGCCATTAACAAGTCCGGTTGTGATGATGTTTAGCGATCAGGCTCGGCTGAAGAAATTATGGTAGTTATTTCATGCAGAAGGGACTGCTGTACAACATCATCTTATTAAAAGGACCGGGAATTTAATATGATTTGGTGCTAGGATCCACATATGAGGGAGAACATATGTCGTTTGTTTATCTGAGTCTGGGTTACTTCATTTATTATAACAGTTTTAGATCCATCCATTTACCTGCACATTTCATTATTTTATCTTTCTTTACTGCCAAATAGAATTGCATTGAGGAAATATACCACATTTTTGTTAACCACTCATCAGTTAACGGGCATTTAGGTTTCTTCCGTCTCTTAGGTATTGTGAAAAGAGCAGCAACAAACATCGTTGTAGAAGTGTCTCTACAATAGGATGAGTCCTTTCGGTGTTTATCAAGGAGTGGTATAACCAGGTCATATGGTAGGTTCGTTTTTAGTTTTTTAAGAGTTCTCTACACTGTTTTGCATAGAGGTTGAATGAGTTTTAAATCCTACCAGCAGTGAATGAGCATTCTCCTTCCTCCACATCCTCACCAGCATTTGGTATAATTTGTTCTGTTAAACCTAGCCAGTCTGAATGGTGTAAGGTGATACCTCAGGGTGGTTTTAAATTGCATTTCCCTAATTACTAAAGCTGTTGAACACTTTTGGGGTGCTTCTTAGTCATCTTTATTTCTTCATTTGAGAACTCTGTTTAGATCTTTAGCCCACCATTTAATTGGGTCATTTGGTTTCTCAATACTTTGTTTTTGGAGTTCTTTATATATTCTGGATGTTAAATCCCTGTAAGATGCTTCAACCCATGAACACGGGAGGTCTTTCCATCTCATGGTGTCTTCCTCAACCTCTTTCTTTAACGATTTAAAATTTTCAATGTAGAGATCTTTGATCAGATTTATTCCAAGTTTTTTCAGCTGTTGTGAATGGGAGCATTTCCCCGTATTCTTTCTCCAATTGCCTGTTATTTGTATAAAGAAAGGCTACTCATTTTTGTAGATTGATTTTATAACCTGCCACTATACTGAAGGTATAGGACTTTTCTGGTGGAACTTTTAGGATCTCTTAGGTATAGTATCATATCATCTGCAAAACGTGATAGTTTCACCTCTTCTTTTCCAATTACTAGTCCTTTAATTTGCTTCTCCTGTCTTACTGCTCTAGCAAGATTTTCAAGGACTATGTTGAAAAGGAGTGGAGACCTGTTTCCTACTGTTCTTATATTTCAGGTTATTTCTTTTCTTTTACCTCCCTGTTTCCTTTCCATTATCCTGGTTCTTGTAGTTATGTCTGGTTGAATATTTATTTATCAGAGTCTGGTTCTAGGATCCACATATAAGGGAGAACATATGTCGATTTTTTTTGAGTCTGTGTTACTTCACTTAGTATAACAGTTTCTAGTTCTGTTTACCTGCAAATTTCATGATTTCATCTTCCTTAATTGCTTAGTAGAACTCCATTGTGTAAATGTACCACATTTTCATTATCCAGTTGAGGGACACTTAGGTTGCTTCCATCTCTTAACTACTGTGAAAAGAGCAGCAACAAACATGGATGTACCAGTGTCTCTGCAATAGCATGAGATCCTAATAGTTCTTTGGGTATATGCCAAGGGGTGGTGTAACTGGCTCAAATGGTAGGTCTTGGTTCTCTGTTTTTTGAGTTCATTATAAATTCTCATTATTAAACCTCTGTTGGATATGTTGCTGGTGAAGATTTTCTCCCATTCTGTGGGTTTTCTGATCACTTTCCTGGTTGCCTCCTTTGATGTACAGAAGCTTTTTAGTTTAATGAGGTCCCATTTGTTAATTCTTGCCCTTGTTC
>NW_008342626.1:581671-582667 GCF_000622305.1 Nannospalax galili
TGTCTTTCCTCCAGTTAATGTTCTTGGCCCCTTTGTCAAATATCAGGTGGCTGAAATTGCATTTACTCATAACTGGGTCTTCAATTTTGTTCCATTGGTCTATGGGTCTATTTTTGTGCCAGTACCATGTGGTATTTATGACTATAGCTCTGTAATACAGCTTGAAATCTGGTATAGTAACCCCCATGGCATTGCTCTTAGTGATCAGGTTGTTTTGGCTATCCAATGTCTTTTGTGCTTCCATATGAATCTTAGGATAGTTTTTTCCAATTCTGTGGAAAATTTCATGGGGATTTAGATTGGCATTGCACTGAATGTATATATGACTTTTGGTAGGATGGTCATTTTCACAATATAATTCTTCCAATCCATGAGCATGAGAGGTCCTTCCATCTTCTGATGCCGTCCTCAATTTCTTTCTTTAAAGATTTAAAATTTTCATTGTAGAGCTCTTTAATGTCTTTGGTCAGGTTTATTCCAAGATTTTTTTTGCAGGTATTGTGAATGGGACTGTTTCAATGTGCTCTTTCTTCGATTGCTTGTTATTGGTATATAGAAAGACTATAGACTTTTGTAGGTTAATTTTGTAACCTGCCACTTTACTGAACATGTTAATAATTTCTAGGAGTTTTCAGGTGGAATTTTTGGCGTTCCTTAGATATAATATCATATCTTCTGCAAAAAAGAATAATTTGATCACTTCTTTTCCAATTATTACTCCTTTAATTTCCTTTTCTTGTCTTATTTCTCTTGCAAGAGTTTCAAGCACTATGTTAAAGAGAAGTGGGGATAGTGGACAGCCTTGTCTGGCTCCTGATTTCAATGGGAATGCTTCCAAATTTTCTCCATTTAGAATGCTGTTGGCTGTGGGTTTCTTATATATGGCTTTAATTATGTTGAGGTATGTTCCCTCCAGTTTAATTCCCTCTAGGACTTTGAACATAAATGCATGTTGAATTTTGTCAAAGACCTTCTCTGCATCTATTGAGATGACCA
>NW_008342626.1:582822-584910 GCF_000622305.1 Nannospalax galili
TTTTGCAAGTATCTTATTGAGAATTTTTGCATCAATGTTCATTAAGGATATGGGTCTATAGTTTTCTTTTTTGGTTTTATCTTTACCTGGCTTTGGTATTAGAGTGATGCTGGCTTCATAGAAGGAATTTGGAAGTTCTCCCTCCATTTCTATTTTTTTGAATAAACTAGGTAATATTGGATGCAGATCTTCTTTAAATGTCTGATAGAATATTGCTGGAAATCCTTCTGGTCCTGGGCTTTTATTAGTCAGGAGGTTTTGTATTACTGTTTCAATTTCTTTTTGTGTTATGGGTCTGTTTAAGCTGTTAATCTCTTCTTGGTTTAGTTTTGGTGGTTCCCATGCCTTTAGATATCCGTCCATTTCTTTTAGGTTTTCAAATTTAGTAGCATATAGGTTTTTAAAGTATTCCCTTATAATGTTCTGTATCTTTCTGGTGTCTGTTGTGATGTTTCCACTTTCATCTCTGATTTTGTTGATTTGGAAGTGCTCTTTCTTTCTTTCTTTTGATTAACTGGCCTAGCAGTCTTTCCATTTTGTTTGTCTTTTCAAAGAACCAGCTCTTGGAATTGTTGATTCTTTGTATTGCTTCCTTTGTTTCAATTTCATTAATTTCTGCCCTGGTTTTTCTTATTTCTTCCTGTCTGCTGGGTTTGGGTTTCGTTTACTGTTGGTTTTCAAGTGTGTTGAGTTGCAGTGTTAGGAAACAAGTCTTAATAAGGGAGATATGGATAAGAATTGCGTTAGTTTAAGGGAGCATGGAGAGAAGGGTATACAAGGAACCTAGGGGATAAAAGGAAAGAAGGAGCTGCAAAGAGGTCAGACCATAGGAGAAGGGTATTAGTAAAGGAGAAAGGGGGGAATGGGGGCACCTTAAGTGGGAAAACCATGATGGAGAGGTGAGACAGTGTGAGAGATAAACAATGCCTAGCTTGTTTTGAAAACCAGAGAGAACCATATTTCTCCTACAACCTACTGAAAAATTATACATAGCAGATCAAGGAATATATTTCTAGGTAAGGTTTATATGAGAATAACTGATCTTTGCCCAAGATTTATCTACATGACACACAGTAATTAAAAATACCAGACTGGTGGAACCAACTTGGGTATTTAACAGACATACTTTGAGGTCTCCAATAATTTGGTCAGAATGGCATAAAGGACACTTTTTGCTCCTTGCCCTCCTAGGTCAACTAGTTCCAGGGGACTATGAGAACCTCTCAAAATGTCCTATAATGGTGGTGGGTCACCTATCCTCTTGATCAAGGAGGCCGAGGAGACCCCACCAGATGGACTTGAACCAGTGTCCAGTCTATAAAGAAGAGGGTCAACACAGAGGTATCGTTTCCTCCATGCTTCCAACAGAATCCAACCATGGTCAAGTAGCACCTTTGACTTATCTTCATATAGGCTGGACAGGTAAAAAAAAGGAACCAGGGGATCCTCCCAAGCCCATGTGACCCCTGAGGACAGATCCTCAAATGACCTTAAGAGTAAAAGTAAATCGGTTTATCTGGACCAACTGTACCACCTTAAATGCCCAAAAGGAAAGTATAACAAAAGATTAAAAGGGTCAATATAATTTCATGAGTCCACATGTATAGCAAAAGGCTACATAAAAAGCAACAATGCCAGAGAGGCAATACCTTCTTTTGAGTTGTTGGCCAGGGTGGCCAAAGGGATTCCCAGATAGTAACCGATCACAGAACTGGGAAATGGAACAGCAGATCCCAATCTTATCCAAAAGAATATTGACAACTGATTACCACTAGGTGAGGAATAGCTGACCCTCCTAAAACAAAGACCTCTAGCTAGACTGACTAGATTCATCAGAAGGGCAAGTAGTGGGGAATGTATGGGGGTGCCAACAACACAGCAGACAGTAGCAGTGATACCAGAGTATAAGGGCTCTAGTGGGAAGAGGGAGGCTATGGGAGGGTGCTACCTGGGAAGTAGGTGTATAAATAAATTTAAAAAATATAATTATTCAAAGCATAAAAATTTGCTCCTTAATTATTAGTAGATGTGAAAAACATTATCATTGAAATCTACCTGATGACTTTATATCCATTCTCAGATCGGAAG
>NW_008342626.1:585092-633619 GCF_000622305.1 Nannospalax galili
TTTGAGGAGGAAGCATGGAAATTTACATCATGCTAATTAGTAGAGGTGGTAAACATTACCACTGGAATGTACCCGATGACTTCATTGACATACACAGGCACCAAGGAGCCAATTCCAACCAATTATGACTAGTAATAATCAGATGTATATAGATTAGAAAACCATGTGCATCTTAGTGTCAGTTGTATTAAAAATGAATTTTTCTGTATGAAACTGTGTATTTTAATAATAAAATGGAGATCTTTTTTAAAGTTTGAAACCTCATTTAATTTTATGTCTTATAGGGTTTATATGGAGTACAATATTGTATAACTATATTAATTCAACTGTAAACCTAAAATATTATGGCCAGTTTTGAAAGGATGCATCTTAGCTCTGGAAATTGTTATTGAATATGTCAATGCTGTTTTAATGAAATGCTTCTTCTAATTATATGGTTATTAAATAAATAACTTTTTTTAAAAAGGAGTGGAGATATTGGACATCCTTGTCTGGTTCCTGTTTTTAATGGGAATGATACTGGGTTTTCTCCAAAGAATGATGTTGACTGTGGGTTTGTTGTATAGAGCTTTAATTATGTTGAGGTATGTTCCATCCAGACCAATTCCCTCTAGGTTTTGAACATAAATACATGCTGAATTTTGTTAAAAACCCTTTTCTGCATCAATCGAGATGACAATGTGGTTTTTGTATATGAGTCCATTTATATGATTAATGATTTTTATTGATATGCCTATGTTGAACCAGCCCTGTATCTCTGGGCTCAAGCCTACTTGATCATTGTGAATGTTCTTTGTGATGAGTGTCTGTATGGAGTTTGCAAGTATTTTTGATAATTTTTGCATCTATGTTCAT
This sequence comes from Nannospalax galili, assembly GCF_000622305.1. Classification (NCBI taxonomy): domain Eukaryota; kingdom Metazoa; phylum Chordata; class Mammalia; order Rodentia; family Spalacidae; genus Nannospalax; species Nannospalax galili. The sequence goes on from NW_008342626.1 coordinate 585,948, forward strand.
TAAGGATTTGGGTCTGTATTTTTCTTCTTTGGTTGTGTCTTCACTAATTTGCCTATTAAAGTGATGCTGATTTCTTGGAAGGAATTTGGGAGTTCCCCCTCTGTTTCTATCTTTTTGAATAATTTAAGTAGTATTGGTTGGAGGTCTTCTTTAAATGCCTGGTAGAATTCTGCTGTAAATCCAGCTGGGCCTGAGATTTTTTAGTTGAGAGGCTTTGTATTACTGTTTGAATTTCCTCGTATGTTATGGGTATGTTGAATCTATTGAACTCTTCTTGGTTTAACTTTGGTGTGTCCCATGATTTTACGTATCCATCCATTTCAGGTTTTCAAATTTGGTAGCGTATAATTTTAAAAAATATTTCCATATAATAGTCTGTGTCTTTTGGTTGTCTATTGTGAGGTTTCCCCTTTTATCTCAGATTTTCTTGATTTGGATTTGCTCTTTCTTTCTTTTGGTTAAATGGGTTAAGTGTCTGTCTATCATGTTTAGCTTTGTAGAGAATCAGCTCTTAGATTCATTGATTCTTTGAATTGTTTTTTTTTTATTTCATTAATTGCTGCTCTGATTTTTGATATTTTTTCTCTTCTACTGGGTTTGGGTTTCATTTCTTCTTTCCTTTCCATGGTCTTGAGTTGTAGGGTTAGGTCATTTGTTTCAGCTCTTTGTAACTTTTTAATGTAGGCACTTAGAGCAATAAACTTCCCTCTTAGGACTGCTTTTAATGGGTCCCAGACTTTGTGTTGTTTTGTATTGTCCTTTTCATTTAATTCCAGGAATTCTTTTCTTTCTTAATTTCTCCTTTGACCCACTAGTTCTTTAGAAGTGTATTGTTCAATCTCCACGGAATTGTTTAGTGACTAGGGCTTTGTCCAGTGTTGATTTTGAGCTTTATTGCATTGTGTTCTGATAGAAAGCATGAGGTTATTTCAATTGTTTAGTGTTTGTTGAAGTTTGTTTTGTGGCCCAGTATTTGATAAATTTTTGAAAAAGTTCCATGAGGTGCTGAGTGAGTAGAAAGTGTATTCTTTGGTGCTTGGGTGGAATCTTCAAAAGATGTCTGTTATGTCCATTGGATGTATGGTAAAATTTAATTCAGATGTCTTTCTGTTTATTCTTTTTCCAGTTGACCTGTCTAATGGAGACAGTAGGATATTGAAGTACCCCACTATGACTGAGTTGGTATTAATCTGTGTCTTAAAGTCCTGTAGTGCTGCTTTTATGAATTTGGGTGCATCAGAGTTTGGTGCATATATGTGGAGGACTGTAATATCTTCTTGGTTAACTGTTCCTTTCTTCAGAATGAAGTGACCCTCTTTATCATCTCTGCATCTCTGGGATGAAGCCTACGTGATCATTGTGAAAGTTCTTTTTGATGAGTGTCTGTATGCTGTATGTATGTATGTGTATATCATGATGTATGTATGTATGCTGTGTCTGTATGTGTGTATGTATAAAAAAGATTAGTTTTACTTTGAATTCTATTTTGTCAGATATTAGAATTGCAACCCCTGCTTGTTTCTTAGTGCCATTTGCGTGGAATATTCTTTTCCTTCTTTTTACCTTTTGCCTGTCCTTGAAGGTGAGATGGGTTTCTTGCATACAGCAAAGAGATGGATTTTATTTCTTAATCCATTCATTTAATCTGTGTCTTTTGACTGGGGTGCTCAGTCCATTGATATTTATGGTTATTATTGAAAGAAGTGTATTGGTTGCCGTCAGTTTGATTGATGTTTGTGTTCTCTAATTTTGTGTTTCCTTTATACCTTAATTTATTTTCTTTCATTGCCCCAGAATATAGCTATTTCTCTTTCTGCTCTCTGTATTGCTTCAAGTATTCTTTGAAGGGCTGGTTTTGCAGACATGTATTCTTTCAGGCTTTTCGTGTCATGGATGATTTTTCTATCTCCCTCAACTGTAATAGACATTTTTGCTGGGTAAATCATTCTAGGCTAAAATCTATTGTTCTGTAGAACTGGAAATACCTTGCTCCAGGCTCTTCTGGCTTTCATAGTTTACATTGATAAGTCAGCCCTAATTCTGTTGGGCTTTCCTTCATATGCGACTTGTTGTTTTCCTTTGCTACTTTCAATATTCTCTCTTTGTTCTATACATTTAGTATTTTTATTATGATATTTCGTGGGGAGTACCTTTTCTGATCCTGCCTATTTGGTGTTCTATGTGCTTCCTGCATTTGTATGGGGATGTCTTACCTTCATTTTCAGAAGTTCTCTCCTAAAATCCTGTTTAAGATCTTGTCAACACCATTAACCTGAAATTCTTCTCCTTCCTCTATTCCTATGATCTGTAGGTTTGGTCTTTTCATGGTCTCCCACATCTCTTGCAAATTCCATTCCTGTGGTTTCTAAAATTTTTTCCATATATTTTAGTGGTCCAGTTCTTGAACTTTATCCTTTAGTGTTGATATTCTGTTTCCCATTTCATTCATTCTAGCAGTGAGGCTTTCCCCTGTTGTTTCAAGTTGGCTTATTGAGTTTTGTAATTCCACCTTCTTTTCTACCTGAGCTTTTTTCACTGTTTCTGTCTCTCTTGTGAAATCGTTGAGAAATTTATCCCTATCTTCTTTTAGCTCTTTTATTTGTTTGTTTGTGTGTTCTTTAAATTCGTTGAAGTCCCTGATCATGTTTATGATTGTTCTTTAGAATTCAGTGTCCTGGGTTATCTTTAGGGGGTTCTCCTTGTAGAACTCTTCTACAGGATTGGTGGAGTTTGGTGGGGACATAGTGTTTTGGCTTTCCATTTTATTATTCTTTTGTTGTTATCTTGGCATGTAAATTTCTTTTGTTGTTTAGGATTCTGAGAGAATTACATTTAAGTATGCTTCTGTTTGTATTATCCAGGTCCTTGGATCCTTTTTTACTGGTTATGTAAGGCTGGTTGATACAGGGTTCAGGTTCCCTCAGGTTTAATTTGGAGGGAACTGACGGCTCCAGATCAGCTATTCTGGAGTACCCATAGAAGCCCAATTCAGGTTCCAGTCAGGTACACTCAAGTGTCATTCACTAAGTGGCAGCAGGATCTGGGTGCTCTCAGGCAGTCCACTCTCTCAAGTTGTGTGCTAGGATGTCAGCCTTAGGCTATCAAAGCCAAATCTGCCCTGGGGCCTTTGGAGGGCCTTCACGAAATCACAGGTAGGGGGATGGGGATGATGCAGTTAAGGGAAGCTCACCACCACATGGAGGAAGGATCTGGGAGCTCTCAAGCAGTACCCTGCATTCTCAACCTCTCTTTCAGAGAGAGGCAAGAGGGAGGCCAGAACAGGACACTCTCTGGTGGTCTGCTGATATCAGAGCTGCTACATGATGGACATCAGAGCCCAACGACTCATGCTCTCTACAGGATCTCAGGCTTAGCCTACCAAAGCCAGGTCTGCACTGGGGCCTTGGGAGGGGCCTCACGAAATCCCAGGTAGGGGAATGGGTATGGGACAATCATGGGAAGCTCAGGAACATGTGGAGGTAGGATCTGGGGGCTCTCATGCAGTCTTCTTTGTTCTCAGCTCTCTATCATAGAGAGGCCAGAGGGAGGCCAGAACTGGGCAGTCTCTGGCACCTAGACCCAATTCTTAACCTAACCCTAATGCTAAGTCAAGCCCTCACTATAACCTTGAACGTAGCCCTAATCTTAAACATAAACTTACACCTAAGCCTAACCTTATAAATAACCTTAAATGTACCCCTACCACTAAACCTACATCTAATCCTAGTCCTCCAAATTTCCTTAGACATCCACCTAACCCTAAACCATCTCCAATCATACTGCAAAAACTGACAATACCCTAACTGTAACTCTAGACCTAACCCTAACTCTAAACCTAATATTATTTTTTAAGCTAACCATAGACTTAGCCCTAGCCATAATCCTAACCTTAGCTTTAACACAACCACTAATCCTAACCTTAACCCTAACCCTCTTTCTAACACTAATGCTAATCTTAACTCAATATGGAATGCCAGACCTAAACATTCCTCTCACTATAACCCTAAACCCAAACCTAACAATAACTGTAGCATCACCTTAAACCTGAACTTAACTATAACCATAAACTGAAACCTAACCCTAACCATAACGCTCACACTACCACTATCACTAACCCTAGCCCTAGAGCTAAAACTAACACTAACCCTAAATCTAATCCTAAACCCTAATACAAACCTAACATTAAACATAACACTAATACTAATTCTAACCCTAACTGTAATCTTAATTTTAAATATAAACCCTGACCAAAACGTTACCCTAACCAAAATCCTAGACCTGACACTACATGCAACATGAACCCTAGCACTAACCTTACCACTAACCCTAAAACTAGCCTTAATCCTAACTGTAATCATACATCCAAAAGGAACCCAAGAGCTAACCATAAACCCAACCCTAAACTATCCTTTCACCTTACCCTAACCCTAACACAAATCCTAGTCAAAAAGTTGACTCTAACTATAGCCTATTTCTAACCCTAAAACTAATCCTAAACCTAAACGAACCCCTATACATGACTCTAACCTTAGACCTAAGGCTAATCCTAAGCCTAAACCTAACAGTCACCCTAATCCTATCCCTAAACCTAACACTTCCCTTAATCCTAAACCTAATCCTAACCCTAAACCTAAAGGTAACTGTGACTCTCTCACTAGGCCTAACACAAAACCTAAACCTAAACTTAAGTCTCACCCTACAAGTAATCCTAGCCATAACCTTGATGTTAACCCTAAGTCTAACCCTAAACCTTAACATAAAATTAACCATAAACATAGTGTTAAATTACAAACAATAACTAGAACTGTAACTTTATAACTAATCATAACTTTAAACCTAATGCTAAACCTAAACGAAACCCTGACCCTATCCTTAATGCTAACCATAAACCTAAGCCTAAACATAAGCCTAACCCCACATGTAACCCTATCTCTAACACAAACCCCAATCTTAACCTTAAACAAAACCCTAGACCTGACACTAACACTAACCATAATACTAACACTAGCCCTAACCCCAACACTGAACATAGCACTAACCCTAACTGTAGCCCTAACCCTAAGCCTAACCCAAACTCTAACTCTAATCCTAGCCCTAGTCCTAATCCTAAAATTAACCTAACCTTAAAGTAATCCAAATCCTAATATAAACCTAACACAAAACATAACACTAATAATAACTCTAGCCTTAACTGTAATCTTAATTCTAAAAATAAACCCTGACCAAAACCCTAACCCTAACCCTAGACCCAATGCTACAAGTGACCCTAAGCTTAATGGTAACCATGAAACAAAAACTAGGCCTAACACAAATCCTAAATCTAAACTGAAGGCTAACTGTAAAATTAATTCTAACCACTAACAAAAGCTTAGACCCTGTCCTTAATCTAACCCTGACTCTAACTCTAGCCCTAACTGAAACTCTGAACCTAGACCTAACCCTAAATGTAAACCTACACCTAAGCCTAACTCTACATTCAATGTACCTATACTACTTAAATGTACCTATACTACTAAACCTTAATATAATCCTAACCCTAAATATAACCCTAGACACCAATATAACCCTAAGTCACACCCAGTCTTAGTCCAAAAATGAACAATAAACCTAACAGTAACTCTAGACCTAACCCTAACACTCACTCTAATATTAATTTCTCAGCTAACCGTGACCTTAGATCAAGGCATTAAACCTAACCCTAAGTTTAATCTTAACATTAAACCGCATCCTACCTCTAACATGAACCCTAAATCTAACCCTAACACTAAGCGTAGCCTAGCTCAAAACCTAAATTTTACTGTAGCCCTAACCCTAAACCTAACTCAAACTCAAACTCTAACCCTAACCCTAGCCTTAGTTTTAATCCTACAATTAACCCTAACCCTAAAACTAATACTAAAACCTAATATAACTTAACACTAAACACAGCATTAATACAAATTCTAATCCTAACTCTAATCTTCATTGTAAATATAAGCCCCGAACCAAACCATACCCTAACCGTAACTCTAGACCTAAAACTACAGGTAAACCAAATCCTAGCACTAGCCCTAACACTCTAAGCCTAAAATTAGCCTTAATCCTAACTCTAATCATAACTCCAAAACTAACCTAAGGCCTAACCATTAACCTAACCCTAATATTATCCTTTGACCTTACCCTAACCCTAACACTAGTCCTAGTCTTAAACCTGACATAACCATAGCCTAAGTCTAGCTGTAAACCTAACCATTACCCTAAACCAAGCCCAATACGTGACCCTTACCCTTGGCCTAAACCTAATCCTAACCATAAAACTAGCAACAAGCATAATACCAACCATAAACCTAACACTGCACCTAAAACTAAACACAACCTTACAACTAAACAAAGCCCTAAAATTAACTTTAGACCTAAAAGTAACTGTTAACTTAACACTAGGCTTAACACAAACCCCTAACATAAACCTGAGTCTAACCATTCAAATAATACTAGCCATAACCCTCAATTTAATCCTAACCGTAATCCTAAACCTAAACCTTGAACTAATGCTAAACCTAAATATAACCCTAGTCCTAACCAAAATGAGTACATATCTCTAAACCTAAAACTAAATCTAACTGTACATGTAACCTTATTCCTCACCTAAGCCCTGTCCTAAGCCTAAAAAAAAACCCTAGACCCAATCCTTAACCTAACCGTAAAGCTAACTCTTGACCTAACCCTAAACGTAAATGTACACCTAAGCTTAACCCTACATGTAACCTTAAATGTAAACCTAACACTAAGTCTTAATTGAATCCTAATCCTAAATATAACTCTCGACATAAACCTAACCCTAAACCACCCCCAGCCCTAGTCTGAAAACTAACACTAACCCTAACAGTAATTCTAGACCTAATCCTAACATTAAACCAAATATTAATTTTTAGCTAACCATGACCCTAGCCCTAGCCATTAACCTAACCCTAGCTTTAACCTAACCCTAATCCTAACTCTAACCGTAATCCAGATTCTAACACTAATGCTAATCTTAACTCTGAATATACCCTAGACCTAAACCTTCCTCTGACTATAACCCTGAACCTAAACCTAACACCAACCTTAGTGTCTGCCTAAACCTAAATCTAGCTGTAACCCTAACCCTAACTCTAACCCTAACCCTAATGCTAACCCTAATGCCACACCTAACCCTAAACCTAAAACTAAACCTAACCCTAAATCTAATACTAAAACCTAACGTAAACCTAACACTAAAGTCTAAACATAACACTAATAAAATTTAGAACCCTAACTCCAATCTTAATTATAAATATAAACCCTGACCAAAACTGTACCCTAACCCTAACCCTAGACCTGACACTACACCTAACCTGAATCCTAATACTACCCTTACCACTAAACCTAAAACTAGCCTTAATCCTAACTCTAATCATACCTCCTAAACTAACCTGAGACCTAACCTTAAATCCAACCCTAATACTATCCTTTGACCTTTCCCTAACCCTAACTTAACATGTAGTCATAATGCTGACTCTAACTGTACCCTAAACCTGATCCTAACCCTAAACCAACCTCTGTACGTGACTCCAACCCTAGGCCTAAGACTGCTCCTAAGCCCAAACCTAAGAGGAGGCTTAATCCTAACCCTTAACATAATCTACACCTAATCTTAATCCTAACCCTAAACCTAACCCTAACCCTAAACCTAAAGGTAACTGTGACTCTACCAGTAGGACTAACACAAAACCTAAACCTAAATGTAAGTCAAACCCTACAAGTAATTCTAGCCATGACCCTACCTTTAAGCCTAAGCCTAAAGCTAAACCTTAACCTAACATTAACACTAAAAAGAACCCTAGTTTACAAACCTTTGCCTGACCTGTAAGTTTATCTTCAATCATAACCCTAAATCTAACATTAACCCTAAACATAACTCTAACACTATCCGTAATGCTAACCCTAACCCTAAACATAAACATAAGCCTAACTCTAACCAGGACCCCAATCCTAACCCTAAACAAAACCCAAGACCCACCATAACCTAACCTTAACATGACTCTAGAACTAACCCTAACACTGAACCTAGCCCTAACCTTAAATGTAAACCTACACCTAAGCCTAACCCTACACGTAACCCTATCACGAAACATTAATTTAATCCTAAAATGAAATACCACCCTAGATACAAACTCAACTCTCTATATAACCCTAAATCTAACAGAACTCTAACCTTAACCCTAATCTTAACCCTTACACTAAACATAGCCTAGCCCTAAACGTAACCCTTACTGTAGCCCTAAATCTAACCTTCACCCTAATCCTAACAATAACCCTAGCACCAAACCATAAACTAACCTAACCCTAAACCTAATCCTAAAGCCTACTGTAAACCAAACACTAAAATAATACTAAACATAACCTTAATACTAATTCTATCCCTAACTATAATCTTAATTATAAATATAAACCTTGACCCAAACCGTAACCTGAACCTTTAACCCTAGACCTAACACTACACATAACCTGAATGTTAGCACTAGTCCTAACACTAAACCTAAAACTAGCCTTAATCCTAATTGTAATCCTACCTCAAAAACTAACCAGGCACGTAAGACTAAATCGAAATCTAATATTATCCTTTGACCCTACCCTAAGCATCACAGTAGCCCAAGTCATAAAGCTGGAACAAACCTTAGCATAGGCCTAACCCTTAACCTAATCCTAACCCTAAACTTAACATTAGGCCTATTCATAACCCTAAATCAAACACTACACCAATCCGAAACCGAATCCTAACCTTAATCCTAAAACTAACCCTCAGCCTAACCCTGCATATAAATGTATCCCTAAACTGAACCCCTATTCTAACGCTAAAAAAAACCCTACACCCAACCCAAAACATAACTCTAACACTAACTCTAGCCATAACCCAAAATCTGAACCTTGCCCTTACCCTAGTCGTAAACCTACACCTAAGCATAACCCTACACGTGAGCTTAAATGAAATCCTATCATTAAAACTTAATCTACCCCAATCCTAAATACACCCCTACACTCAAACCTAACCCTAACCCTAACACTAGCCCCAGTCCGAAAACTAACCTAACCCTAACTTAACTTTAGAGCTATCTCTAATACTAACCCTAATATTAATTTTTGAGTGAACCCTAACCCTACACTTGCCCATAAACCTATCCCCAATCCTAGCCTTAACTGTAACACTAATCCTAATCCTAACCATAATCCTGACTCTACTACTAATGGTAGCCCTAACTCTATATGTATACCTAGACCTAACCCTATGACTAACCCTAACCTTAAAACTAACCCTAACTGTAGCCAAACACTAACTGTAACCATAGCCCTAGCTCTAAAACTAAATCCTAACCTTGAATCTACAACTCTACATCACCCTAAACCATCACCCTAAACCTAGGCTGAATAGTAATACTAAACCTAAGCCTAACAGCAGGCTTAATGCTAACCCTAAACCTAACAGTACACCTAATCCAAAACTTAACAGTAACCCAAATCCTAAACCAAAAGGAAACTGTGTCCCTAACACTAGGCCTAACACAAATTCTAAACCTAAACCTATAGCTACCTCTACAAGTAATTCTAACATTAAGCCTACCCTAACCATAAGCCTAACCCTAACCTGAAACCTAAAACTTGACCAACTCTAACCCTAAATGTAACCTTAGTTTCCTAACCCTAACCCTCACTGTAACTTTATACCTAATCCAAACCTAAACGTAATTAATCCTAATTTACGTCAAGGTAACAGTGACCCTAACACTGGCTAACACAAACTCTAAACCTAAACCTAAGCCTAACCATGTAAGCATTCCTAGCCATAACCCTGCCTTTAACCCTGAGCCTAACACTAAACATTAAGCTAAACGATAACATAATATTAACCCTAACCAAACCCCCGGGACTAACCCTAATTCGACCTGTTACTTTATCCCTAATCTTAACACTAAACATAACCCTAACCCGAACCCTAATGCTAACCATAACCCTAAACCTAAACTTAACCCTACGTGTAACCCTATCCTTACACTAACCACAATCCTTATCCTAAAAAAAACACTAGACCCAACCATAAACCTAACACAAACATTAGCTCCAGCCCTAAACCAAACCTTGCATGTAGCCCTAACCCTAAACATAAATCTATACCTAAGCCTAATCCTGCACATAAACCTAAACTAACCCTATCACTAAAGGATAATCTAATGGTAACTCTACATATTACCCTTGACTCAAACATACCCTAACCCTACCCCCCGGCCTATTCTGAAAATTAACACTAACACTAATCCTAATGGCATCTCTAATCCTAACATTAACACTTTACATAATATTAATTTTTGAGCTAACTGTAACCCTAGCCCTAGCCATAAACCTATCCCCAACCGTACCTTTAACCCTAACACTAATCCTATCCTATCCATAATCCTTGATCTAAGCGTAATACTGATCCTAACTGTACATGTAACTCTAGACCTAACCATACCTCTAACATTAAACCTAGACCTAATCCTGACACTGACCATGGCCTAGTCTTAAACCTAACCATAATTGTAGCCCTAAACCTAAATGTATTAGTCAGGATTCTCCAAAGAAACAGAACCAGTAGAATGAATATGTATAGAGATTTATCAGCTTAGCTCACAGGATAGAGTCTGAGTAGTCCAACAATGGCTGCACCACACTGGAGAGGCTGAGAATCTGCAGTCCCTCAGTCCATAAGTCTGGATGTCTCAGTAGTCCCAATCCGGTGCTGAAGGTCTGACAAATTCCAAAATATCAGCTAGTCTTCAGTTTACAGCAGCAAGACGAACTCACCAGCGAGAGAGAAGGCAAGCCGCAAAAAGCTTCACGTTCTCCTATGCCTTGGTCTTTTATACCGGCTGCCATCAGAAGGTAACGCCCACATTTAGGGTGTGTCTTCGGGCCTTAGATGATCCAATCAGGAAGATCTCTTTCATTTCAGTTAATCTCAGATCAAATCAAGTTGACACCCAGGATTAGCCATCACACTAACCCTAATTCTAACCCTAAACTTAATCCTAACCAAAGCCCTACCACTAAACCTAAAACTTACCCTAACCCTAAACCTAATCCTAAACCATAATGTAAACCTAATACTAAACATAACATTAATACTAATTCTAGACATAACTCTAATCTTAATTTTAAGTATAAACCCTGATGTAAACCATAACCTAACCCTACCCATACACATGACATTACACATAGCGTGAATCCTAGGAATAGCCTCTCAAATCACCCTAAAACTAGCCTTAAGTGTAACTCTAATCATAACTCCAAAACTAACCTGAGACCTAATTTTTAACATAACCTTATATTTATCCTTTGAATTTACGCTAACCCCAATACTATCCCAGTCATAAAGCTGATTCTAACCTTAGCCTATCTCTGACCCATATGCTAATCCTAACCCTAAACCTAACCCTAACTGTGATCCTAACCCTAGGCCTAAACCTAATCCTAACCATAATCCTAAAATTGGCCTAACCCTAACCCTAAACTTAACACTGCACCTAATCCTAAACCAAAACCTAACCCTATCCCTAAACCTAAACCTTAACCCTAAAGATAACCATGACCCTAAAGCTAGGCCTAACACAAACCCTAATTCTTTACTTAAGCCTAACACTACAAGTAATCCTAGCCATAACCCTACCTTTAACCCTAATCCTGACCCTAAGCCTAAAGCTAAACCTGAACTTAATGCTAAACCTAAACATACCCCTAGTCCTAACCCTAACCCGTACCAGAACTTTATCAATAATCCTAACCGTAAGCCTAAAGCTAAGCCCAAACCTAACTCTAACACTTACTCTAATGCTAACCCTAAACCTAAGCCTAAACAGAAGCCTAACCCTATATGTGACCCTAAACCTAAACCTAACCCCAATCCTAACCCTAAATGAAAATTTAGACCCCAACATAAACCTAACCCTAACGCTGTCTCTAGCCATAACCCAAAAGCTGAACATAGCCCTTACCCGAAACATTAACCTACACATAAGCCTAACCCTTCACTTAACCCTAAATGTAAACCTACCACTAAATCTTAATCTAATGTAATCCTAAAAAGAACCCTAGATGCAAACCCTAACCCTAACCAAAACAACAACCCTAGTCTGAAAACTAACACTAACATGTACTGTAACTCTAGACCTTACCCTAACACGAACACTAATATTAATATTTGAGCTAACCCTAACCACAGCCCCATACATAAACCTAACCCCAACCCTAGATTTAATCCTAACACTAATCCTAAACCTAACCATAATACTGGCTCTAAAACTAATGCTAATCCTAAATCTATATGTGACCATTGACCTAATCCTACCTCTAACCCTAACCCTACCCTAACCCTAACCCTAGCCTTTATCCTAAACCTAAAACTAACCCTAACCCTAAACCTAATCTAAAACCATAATTTAAACCGAACACAAAGGTAACAATATATATTACTCTAAGCATAATACTAATAATTCTAGCCTTAACTCTAATCATAATTCTAAATAAAAACACTGAAGCAATCCGTACCGTAACTGTAACCCTAGATGTCACACTATGCACAACCCGAATCCTAGCACTAGCCTTAACACTAACTGTAAAACTAGCCTTAATTCTAACTGTAATCATAAATCCAAAAGTAGACAGATCTAACCCTAAACCCAACCCTAATATTATCCTTTGACCTAAGCCTAACCCTAAAACTTGCCCTAGTCATAAAGGTGATACTAACCATAGCCTAACTTTTACCCTAAACCTAATCCTAACCCTAAAGCTACACGTATACATGACCCTAACACGAGGCCTAAAACTAATCGTAACCCTAAACCTGATGGTTGGTCTAATCCTAAACCTAAAGCTAACACTACACCTCATTCTAAACCTAATCCTGATCTTAACCTAAACCTCACCCTATCCTGAAAGGTAACTGTAACCCTAACACTAGGACGAACACAAATCCTAAACCTAAAACTAAGACTAACCATACAAGTAGTCCTAGGTATAAGTGTAAATTTAACCCTAAACCTAACCCTAATGCTAAAGGTAAACCTTAACATAATATTTACCCCAAACCAAACACTAGTAATAACCTTAATATGAACCATAACTTAATCAATAATCCTAACACTAAATATAACCGTAACACTAACCCTAATGCTAACCCTAACCCTAGGCCTAGCCATAAACCTAACCCCAACCCTCACTTTAACTCGAACACTAATCTTAACCCTCACCATAATCCTGGCCCTTATTCTATTGGAAATCTTAACTCTATATGTAACACTAGATCCAACCCTTCCTCTAACCCTTTTCCGAAACCTATCCATAACACTAACCATAGCCTAGACCAAAACATTGCCGTAAGTGTAGCCCTAAGCCTAACCCTGAATGTAAAACCAAACCTACCCCTAGCCCTGGCTCAAAACTTAAAGCTAACTCTTAACTCTACACCTAATCCTAAAACCTAATGTAAACATAACACTAATATAAATTCTAACCCTAATTCTAATCTTAATTCTAAATATAAACCCAGACCCAAATCATACCCTTATACTTTCCCTTACCCTAGACCTTACACGATACATAACCCAAATCCTAGCACTAGACCTAACACTAAACCTAAAATTAGCCTTAATCCTAACTCTAATCATAACTCCAAAATTAACACAAGAACTAACCTTAATCCTTACCCTGTTGTCCATTGACCTTATGTTAACAATAACCCTAGTCCTAGTCATAAACTGACACTAACCATAGCCTAGCCCTAACTCTAACCCCAATCCTAACCCTAAACCTACCCCTATATGGGATCCTCAGGTTAATTTGGTGTTATGATTTGGGTTGTTTTTAATGCTATGTTTAGTGCTATGTTTAGTGTTAGCTTTATTTTAGGGTTTGGGACTTGGTTTAGGTTTAGGGTTAGTTTTAGAGTTAGGGCTATGCTATGGTTAGTGTTAGGCTTACGTTTAGGCTTAGGATTAAGAGGTAGGGTTAGATCTAGGGTTATACACACAGATAGGATTAGCATTAGTGTTAGAACCAGGATTATGTTTAGGGTTAGGGTTAATGTTAGGGTTAAATCTAGGGCTAGGATTAGGGTTAGCTCAAAAATTAATATTACGGTTGGTGTTTGGGTTAGGTCTAGAGTTACAGTTAGGTTTAGTGTTAGTTTTCGGGACTAGGCCTGAGATTGAGGTTAGGGTTAGGTTTTTGTCTAGGTTTATATTTAGTGCAAGATTAGATCAAGGTTTAGTTGTAGGGTTATATTTAGTGTTACATGCAGGGGTAGGTTTGGGTATAAGTTTATATTTAGGGTGAGGAGTAGATTGAGGGTTTGCATTAGGGATAGAGTTAGCCTTAGGATTAGGTTCAGGATTTTGTTTAGAGTTAGGGTTAGGGTTTAGGTTTAGGGATACGTATACATGTACAGTTATTCTTAGGATTATGTGAGGGTGAAGGTTAGAGTTAGGGTTAGGATTACGGTTTTCTTTAGGGTTAACATTATGTTTAGGGTTAGGATTAGGGAAAATAAAGGTGTGGGTTGGGTTAAGACTTGGGTTATGTTTATGGTTTTCATCAGTGTATGGTTCATCTTAAGGTCTAGGTTTAGGCTTAGGGATAAAGGTAGGCTTATGGCTTTCATTACTTGTAGGGTTAGGCTTAAATTTGAGATTAGGGTTTGTGCAAGGCCTATTAGTGTCACAGTTACCTTTAGGGTTTTAGTTAGGTTTAGAGTTAGGGTTAGGGTTAGTTTTACAATTAGGTGGAGTGCTAGGTTTAGGGTTAGGATAAGGCCTACTGTTGTGTTTATTGTTAGGATTAGGTTTAGGCCTAGGTTTAGAATCATGTGCAGGGTAAGTTTAGGGTTCAGATTAGGTTTAGGGATAGGGCAGGGCTATGGTTAGTGTCAGCTTTATGCCTTGGACTAGTGTTAGGAATAGGGTAAAGTCAAAGGGTAATATTAATGTTAGATTTAGGGTTACGTCTAAGGCTAATTTTGGAGTTATGATTAGAGTTTGGATTAAGGTTACTTTTAGGGTTAGTGTTAGGATTCGGGTTATGTGTAGGGTCGGTTCTAGGGTTACATTTATTGTATGGCTTGGGTCAGGGTTTATATTTAGAATTAAGATTAGATTGAATGTTAGAATTAATGTTATGTTTAGTGTTAGTTTTACATTAGTGTTTAGGATTAGGCTTAGGGTTAGCATTAATTTTAGGTTTATGGCTAGTTATAGGGCTAGAGTTAGGGTTTGGGTGATATTTAGATCTAGGGTACAGTTAGGGTTAAGTTTAGGGCTAGGCTATGGTTAAAGTTATGGTTAGGTTTAGGGTTAGGGTTAGAGTTCAGATTAGGTCTAGGGTTACATATAGAGTTAGTATCAGCATTAGTATTAGTACCAGGATTATGGTCAGTGTTAGGAGGAGTGTTAGGGTTAAACTACCGTTGGGGTTAACCGTTGGGCTAGGGGTAGGCTTAGGGTTGACTCAAAATTCAACAGTAGGGTTAGTGTTAGTGTTAAGTCTAGAGCTACAATTAGTGTTAGTGTTAGTTTTTGGACTAGGACTGGGCTTATTGTTAGGGTTAGGTTGGCATCTAGGGCTATTTAGGGTTGGAATTAGATTAAGGTTTCGTGGTAGGGTTAAGTTTAGTGTTACGTGTAGGGTTAGGCTTAGATATAGGTTTACATTTAAGATTGGGGTACATTCAGGTTTGGGGTAAGGCTAGAGTTAGCATTAGATTTAGGTTTAGCATTGGGTCTAGGGTTTTGTTAGGGTTAGGATTGGGGTTAGGTTTAGGTATGAGATTTCATGTAGGGCTAGGTTTTGGTTTTGCTTTAGGGTTATGTTTAGCATTAGGGTGAGGGTTGGGTTACGCTTGGGGTTAGGGTTTGGTTTAGGGGTAGCTTTAGGTTTAGGTTTAGGTTTAGGGATAAAGTTACAGTTCATATTAGGGTTAGGAAATTAGGTTTATGTTTAGGGTTAGCATTAGGTTAAATTTAGCTGTATGGTTACAGTTAGTCTTGGGTTAAAAGTAGGTTTATGCCTAGGAGTACTTAGATGGTTAGGCTTAGATTTAGGTTTAGGTTTTGTGTTAGGCCTATTAGGGTCATGGTTACCTTTAGGGTTAGGGTTAGGTTTAGTATTAGGTGTTGTGTTAGGTTTAGGGTTTGGATTACTCATACTGTTTGTTTAGGGTTGAGATTAGGTTTAGGCCCAAAGTTAGGGTCACATTCAGGGGTAGGTTTAAGGTTAAAATTAGGTTTATGTTTAAGGATAGGCTACAATTAGTGTCAGTTTCTGACTAGGGCTAGTGTCAGGGTTTGGGTAAGGTCAAATGATAATATTAGGGTTAGGTTTAGGGTTAGGTCTCAGGTTAGTTTGGGAGATATGATTAAATTTAGGATTGAAGCTCATTTTCAATTTAGTGTTATAGCTAGTGTCAGGATTCGGGATAAGTGTAGTGTATATTTAGGGTAAGGGTTAAGTTTGGGTCAGAGTTTATATTTAGAATTAAGATTACAGTTAGGTTTAGAATTAGTATTAATGTTATGTTTAGTGTTATATTTAGTGTTATGTTTACATTAGGGTTTAGGATTAGATTTAGTGTTGGGTTAGTTTTAGGTTTAGTGCTAAGGCTAGGGTTAGGGTTAGAGTCAGGGTTAAGGTTAGGGCTACAGTTAGGTTAGTTAGGGCTGGGTATGGTCAATGTTAGTTTTAGGTTTAGGGTGAGGGTTAGTTGTAGGGTTATGTCTAGGATTACATATAAACATAGGAATAGCATTTGTGTCAGAGCCAGGATTATAGTTAGGGTTAGGGTTAGTGTTAGGGTCAAAGTAAGGTTGGGGTTAGACTTACAGCTAGGGATCAGGTTAGAGTTAGCTCAAATTAATATTATGGTTAACGTTAGCTTTAGGTCTACATCTACAGTTAGGGTTAATGTTAGTTTTTGGAGTAGGGCTGGGATTAGGGTTAGGGTTAGATTTGAGTCTAGGGTCATATATAGTGATAGGATTAGATCAAGGTTTAGTGATGGGTTTATATGTAGGGTTATGTGTAGGGTTAGGCTTAGGTTTACATTTATGTTTCAGGTTAGGGCTAGCTTCAGGGTTTGGCATAGGGCTAGAGATAGCTTTAGGGTTAGGTTTAGGGTTGGTTCCAAGGTTTTGTTTAGGGTTACGACTGGGGTTAGCATTAAGGATAGTGTTACATGTAGGCTTAAGGCTTAGCTTTAGGTTAGGGTGAGGGTTGTCATTAGGGTTAGGGTTAGGGTTCTTCTTAGGGTTATCATTAGGTTTAGGGTTAGTTTTAGGCATAAAGTTATGGTGTCGGTTAGGGTTAGGCCTAGGAGCATTAGGTTTACATTTAGCTTTAGGTCTAGGGTTAGGCTTAGAGTATAAGTTAGGGTTATGGCAAGGATTACTTGTAGGGTTAGGCTTAGCTTTAGGTTTAGCGTTTGTGTTAGGCCTGTAGTTAGTGTCACAGTTGTCTTTTGGGTTTGGTTTAGGTTTAGAGTTAGGGTTAGGGTTAGCTTTACGATTGGGTGGAGTGTTGGGTTTAGGGTTAGGATTAGTCCTACTGTTAAGTTTATTCTTAGGGTTAAGCTTAGGCCTAGGGTTAGACTCATGTATATGGGTAGATTTAAGGTTAGGATTGGGTATAAGGTTAGGGGTAGGCTTCAGTTAGTGTCAGCTTTATGACTTGGGCTAGTATTATGGTAAGATAAAAGGATTGCACTACATTTGTGTTTAGGGTTAAGTCACAGGTTGTTATTAGAGTTGTGATTAGAGTTCAGATTGAGACTACATTTAGGGTTAGTGTTTGGGTTAGTGCTAGGATTGAGGTTATGTGGAGTGTGAAATCTAGGGTTGTGGTTAGGGTACAGCTTGAGTCAGGATTTATATTTAGAATTAAGATTTGATTTAGGGTTAGATTAGTATTACTGTTATATTTAGTGTTAGCTTTACATTAGGGTTTAGGATTAGCTTTAGTGTTACTGTTAGTTTTAGGTTTAGGGCTAGTTCAAGGCTAGGGTCAGGGTTTGTTTGATTTTACAGTTAGGGTTAGGTTTAGTGATAGGCTATGGTTAATGTTAGGGTAGGTTTAGGGTTAGGGTTAGAGATAGGTTTAGGTGTAGGGTTGCATATAGAGTTCGGATTAGCATTAGTGTTAGAGCCAGGATTACGGTCAGGGTTAGGATGAGTGATAAGGTTAAAGCTACCATTGTGGTTAGCTTTATGGCTAGGCCTAGGCTTATGGTTAACTCAAAAATCAATATTAGGGTTAGTGTTAGGGTTAGATATAGGTTATATTTTCTGTTAATGTTAGTTTTTGGACTAGGGCTGGGTATAGTTTTAGGGTTAGATTTAGATCTAGGGATATTTATTGTTTAGATTAGATTAAGGTTTATTAATGGTAGGGTTAAGTTTACTGTTAGGTGTAAGGTTAGGCTTAGATGTAGATTTATGTTTAAGGTTAGGGCTAGGTTCCGGGTTCAGGATAGGGCTAGGATCCAGGCTTGGGATTGGGCTAGGTTCAGGGTTTGGGATCAGGCTAGCTTAGCATTAGAGTTAGGTTTAGGGTTGGATCTAGGGTTTTGTTTAGGTTTAGGATTGGACTTAGATTTAGTTATATGGTTACATGCAGGAGTAGGCTTAGGTGTAGTTTTAGTTTTATGGTTAGCATTAGGCTTAGGGTTAGGGTTAGGTTTGGGGTTAGCATTAGGTTCAGGGTTAGGATTACGGATAAAGTTACTGTTCATGCTAGAGTTAGGAAATCGGGCTTATTTGTAGGGTTAGCGTTAGTTTAAGTTTACCTTTAAGGTTAGGGTTAGGCTTAGGGTTAAAGTTAGGGTTATGACTAGGATTACTTGTATGGTTAGACTTAGATTTAGGCTTAGGGTTCTGTTAGGCCTACTGTTAGGGTCACAGTTACATTTAGAGTTACGGTAAGGTTTAGGTTTAGGATTTGGTGTAGTTTTTGGTTTAGGGTTAGATTTCAGCCTACTGTTGGCTTAGGTTTATGATTAGGCTTAGGCCTGTGGTTACGGTCACGTATAGGTATCAGATTAGGATTAGGATTTCATTTATGTTTAGGTCTTTGTTAGGCCTATTGTTAGTGTCACAGTTAACCTTAGGGTTACGATTAGGTTTAGAGTTAGGTTTAGGGCTAGATTTAGGATTAGGTGAAGTGTTAGGTTTAGGGCCAGAATTAGGCCTCCTGTTAAATTTATTGTTAGGGTTAGGTTTAGGCCTAGGATTAGGGTCATTTATAGGCGATTGGTTTAGGGCTAGGATTAGGGTTAGGGTTAGGCCTAGGCTTCAGTTAGTGTCAGCTTTATGACTTAGGCTAGCGTTATGGTTAGGGTAAAGTCAAAGTATGATATTAGGATTATGTTTAAGGATACGTCTCAGGTTACTTTGGGAATTATGATTAGCGTTTGGAATGAGGTTACTTTTAGGGTTAGTGTTAGGCCTACTGCTAGGATTCGGGTTACATGAAGGGTCTGATCGAGGGTTACATTTAGAGTACAGCTTGGGTCAGGATTTATATTTAGAATTAAGATTAGATTAAGTGTTAGAATTAGTATTCGTGTTATTTTTAGTGTTAGGTTTATAATAGGGTTTAGGATTATGTTTAGGGTTGCTGTTAGTTTTAGGTTTAAGTTTAGGGCTAGTTCTAGGACTAGGGCTAGGTTTTGTTTGATTTTAGAGTTAGGCCACACTTAGGATCAGGTTTAGGGCTAGGCTACTGTTAATTTTAGGGTAGATTTATGGTTATGTTTAGAGGTAGATTTTGGTGTAGTGTTACATATAGAGTTAGGATCAGCATTAGTATTAAAGCCAGGATTATGGTCAGGGTTAGGATGAGTGTTATGGTTAATGCTACCATTTCGTTTAGGTTTTTGGCTTGGACTAGGCTTAGGGTTAACTCAAAGATCAATATTAGGATTAGTGTTAGGGTTATGTCTAGAGTTACAGTTAAGGTTAGTGTTAACTTTTGGGCTAGAGCTGAGTTTAGTGTTATGATTAGGTTTGTGTCTAGGGTTATTTTCAGAGCTACAGTTAGATTAAGGTATGGTGGTGGGGTTATGTTTAGGGTTATGCATAGGGTTAGGCTTAGGGGTAGATCTTTGTTTCCGGTTAGGGCTAGGTTCAGGGTTTGGGATAGGGCTAGAATTAGCATTAGTGTTATGTTTAGTTGTGGGTCTCAGGTTTTGTTTAGGGTGAGGATTGGAGTTAGTTTTAGGGCTATGTGTACAAGTACATTTAGGCTTAGGTTTAGTTTTAGGGTTATGGTTAGCATTAGAGTTAGGGTTAGGGTTAGGTTTAGCATTATGCTGAGGGGTAGGATTAGGCAAAAAGTTATGTTTTGGTAAGTGTTAGGAAATTAGGGTTATGTTTAGGGTTAGCATTAGATTAAGTTTAGCTTTAGGATTAGGTTTAGTTTTAGGGTTAAAGTAGGTTTAACCATAGGATTACTTGCATGTTAGATTTAGGATTAGGTTTAGGTTTTGTTTAAGGCCTAGTGATAGGGTCACTCAGAGTTACCTTTAGTGTTAGGATTAGGGTTAGCTGTTGTGTTAGGTTTATAGTCAGGATTAGGCCTACTGTTAATTTAGGATAAGGATTAGGCTTAGACTTGGGTTAGGGTCACATATAGGGGTAGGTTTAGGGTTAGGATTATGTTTTAGTTAAGGCTAGGCTACACTTAATGTCAGCTTTATAACTAGGGCTAGTGTTGGGGTTAGGATAAGGTCAAAGGATCACATTAGGGTTAGATTTAGGGTTAGGTCTCAGGTTAGATTTGGAATCATGATTAGATTTAGGATTGAGGCTAGTTTTAGGTTTAGTTTTAGGGCTAGTGCTAGGATTCAGGTTAAGTCTAGTGTAGGTCTTCACTTATGGTGAGGGGTAACTTTGGGTCAGGGCTTATATTTACAGTTAAGATTAGAGTTAGAGTTTGAAATAGTAGTAGAGTTATGTTTAGTGCTATGTTTAGTGTTAGTTTTACATGAGGGTTTGGGATTAAGTTTAGCATTAAGGTTAGTTTAAGTTTAGGGCTAGGACTAGGATTAGGGTTAGTGTTAGGGTCATGTTTGCATCTAGAGTTATATTTAAAGTTAGGGTTACATTAACATTTAGTGGTAGGGTTACATTTAGTGTTAAGTATGGTTAGGCTTAGGCTTAGGTTTAGATTTAGGTTTAGGTTTAGTGTTAGGGCTAGGTTCAGGTTTTGGATTAAGGTTAGATTTCACGTTAGGGTCAGGTTTAAGGTCCTGTCTAGGTTTTGTTCAGGGTTAGGATTGGGGTTAGGCTTAGGGTTAGGGTTACATGTAGGATTAAGCCTAGTTTTAGGTTTAGGCTTAGGGTTCAGGTTAGGTTTAGGATTGGGTGTCGTGTTAGGTTAAAGATTATGATTAGGCCTACTATTAGGTTTAGGTTTAGGAGTACTCTTAGGCTTAGGCTTTGGCTTAGGGTTAAGTATAGGGGTAGGTTTAGAGTAAGAATTAGGTTTTTGGTTAGGGCTAGGTATGGTTAGAGTCAGCTTTATGATTAGAGGTAGTGTTAGAGTTAGTGGTAAGGCTAGTGCTAGGATTCAGGCTATGTGTAGTGTTAGGTCTAGGGTTATGGTTAGGGTTAGGGTATGGTTTGGGTATGGTTTTATATTTAGAATTAAGTTTAGAGTCAGGGTTAGAATTAGTGTTACTGTTTTGTTTAGTGTTATGTTGAGTGTTATGGTTAATGTTAGGTTTACATTAGAATTTAAGATTAGGTGTAGGTTAGGCTTAGTTTTAGATTTAGGGCGAGGGCTAGGGTCAGCGTTAGTGTTAGGTTTGGCATTAGGTTTAGGGTTAGTTTTAGTGCTACAGTTAAGGTTAGGCTTAGGTCTAGGCTATGGATAGTGTTAGGATTAGGTTTGGGATTGCAGCTAGAGATACTGTGAGGCCTAGGTTTACATATAGAGTGAAGATTAGCATTATTGTTAGAGTCAGGATTATGGCTAGGGTTAGCATTAATGTTAGTGTTAAAGCCAAGTTTGGGTTTAGGTTTTTGACTAGGGCTAGGTTTAGGGTTAGCTCAAAAATTAATATGAGGATTACAGTCAAGGTTAGATATAGGGTTACAGTTAGGGTTAGTGTTAGTTTTTGGACTAGTGCTGGGTTTGTGGTTAGGGATAAGTTTGAGTGTATGTTTATATTTAGGGTTAGGCTTAGATTAAGGTTTAATGATAAGGTTACATTTATTGTTATGTATAGGGTTAGGCTTAGGTGTAGGTTTACATTTATGGTTAGGGCTACATTCAGGCTTTGACTTAAGGCTAGGGTTAGCTTTAGAATTAGGTTTAGGGTTGGGTCTAGGGTTTTGTTTAGGGTTAGGATTGATATTAGGGTTAGCAATATGGTTAAATGTCAGGTTAAGTTTCGGTTTAGAGTTAGGGTTAGCCTTAGGTTTCCTGTTAGGTTTATGTTCAGGTTTAGCATTAGTTTTATGGTTAAGATTGTGGATGAAGTTACAGTGCAGATTAGGCTTGGGCCAAGGGTTATGTTACCGTTAGCATTAGGTTAAGGTTTAGCTTCAGGGTTGGGGTTAGGCTTAGGTTTCAACATTGGGTTATTGCTAGGATTATGGTGTATTTGGCTTAGGTTTATTTTTAAGATTTGTGTTAGGCCTACTGTTATGGTCGTGGTTACCTTTAAGTTAGGGTTCAGGTTAGGTTTAGGATTAGGTGCACTGTTAGGTTTAGGGTTAGGATTAGGCCTACTGTTATGTTTAGGATTATTATTAGGCTCAGTCCTAGGTTTTGGATCACATCTATGGGTAGATTTAGGGTTAGGTTTCGGTTTGTGTTTAGGGCTAGGCTATGACTAATGCCAGCTTGATGACTAGGGCTAGTGTTATGGTTGGCATAAGGTCAAAGCATGATATTAGGGTTAGGTTTGAAGTTACCTTTGTAGTTATGTTTCGAGTTAGGATTAAGGCTAGTTTTAGGATTAGCATTAGGTCTATTGCTGGGATTCGGTTTACCTGTAGTTTTAGGTCTGGGGTTAGAGTTAGGGTACAGCTTGGGTCAGGGTTTATATTTAGAATTAAGATTAGGCATAGGTTTAGGGTTAAGATTAGGTTTGTGTTTAGGGCTAGGCTACGACTAGTATCAGCTTTATGACTAGGGCTAATGTTATGGTTGGCACAAGGACAAAGCATAATACTAGGTTAGGTTTGAAGTTACCTTTGGAGTTATGATTTGTTGGGAGCCAAAAGGCCAGAAGAGAAACATCTTTATGGCTTTGAGAAAAAGACAGCTTTATTGTTTCCTGCAAATCTTTATGGCCTTGAGAAAAAACAGCTTAATGGTTTTCTGTAAGTTTCTATAAGATAGCACTTAGTTAAAAGAATGTAGAAAAACAACTTTGTGACCCAGGCTAAGTCAGCCTTGAGAAATGTTTTATGCTCACCATAACAGTTAGCAGATGTTCCTTTAGGATAAGAAATGCCCCTTGAATAACCCTCCCTAGCTATAGCATCCAACAACACCAATTAGTGTCTGCCCAGCACTTTCCTTCTCCTCACCTCCCCGCCCCCTCTTTCCACTACCAGTATATATATCTGCTGCTTTCAAATAAAATTTTGGAGCTTGATCAGAACACTGTCTTGCTCTCTTTCTTCGTGTTCCTTGTTTGTCATTCCTTCTAGGACCCCCACTCGTCGTGCCACTGTAAAAGTGTCCTGTGTTTCGAGTTAGGATTAAGGCTAGTTTTAGGATTAACATTAGGTCTTGCTGGGATTCGGTTTACCTATAGCTTTAGGTCTGGGGTTAGGGTTAGGGTACAGCTTGGGTCAGGGTTTATATTTAGAATTAAGATTAGGCTTAGGGTTAGAATTCCTATTACTGTTATGTTTAGTGTTATATTTAGTGTTAGATTTACATGAGGGTTTACGATTAGATTTAGGGTTAAGGTTATGTTTATGTTTAAGGCTAGGGCCAGGGTTACAGTTAGGGCTAAGGGTAGGGTTAGGTTTAGTGCTAGGCTACGGGTACTGTTAGGGTTAGGTTTGGGTTTAGTGTTAGAGGTATGGTTATATCTAGGTTAGGGTTAGGGTTAGCTCAAAAATTAATATTAGGGTTAGTGTTAGGTTTAGGTGTAGAGCTACATGTTAGGGTTACATGAATGGTTAGGGTTAGTTTTAGGTTTTACGTGAGGGTTAGCATTAGGCTGTGGTTAGTGTTAGTGCAAGTTTTTGGAATAGGGCTGAGGTTAGGGTTTGATTTGTGTTTAGCATTATATTTAGAGTTATGGTTAGATTAACGTTTAGTGGTAGGATTACGTTAAGGTTATGTATAGGGTTAGGCTTAGGTATAGGTTTAAATTTGTGATTAAGTCAAAGTTCAGTGTTTGGTTTAAGGATAGAGTTAGCTTTAGGCTTAGATTTAAGTTTGGGTCTAGACTTTTATTTAGGGGGTGAATTGGGGTTAGGCTTAGGGGTAGGGATATATGTAGGGTTCAGCTTTCATTTAGGTTTACATTTAGAGTTTGCATAAGGGTGAAGTTTAGGGTTGTGTTTAGGGTTAGGTTCACAGATAATGTTAAGGGTTCGATTAGGTTTAGGACTAGGGGTATATTTAGGATTAATGTTATGTTAAGGTTTAGCTTCAGGTTTAGGTTTAGGCTTAGGGTTAAAGGCAGGGTTAAGGCTAGGATTACTTGAAGGGTTAGGCTTAGGTTTATGATAAGGGACTGTGATAGGCCTAGTGTTAGAGTCACAGTTACCTTTATGTTTATGGTTAGGTTTTGGTTTGTATTAGGTATAAAGTTATAGTGTGGGTTACGTTGAGGAAAGTAAAGTTATGTTTATCATTAAGTACAGGTTTAGCTTTAGGGTTAGAGTTAGTCTTAGGTTTAAAAGTAGGATTATGGCTAGAATTGCATGCAGGGTTAGGCTTAGGTTTAGGTTTAGGTTTTGTGTTAGGCCTTGTGTTAGGGTCATGATTACCTGTCCGGTTAGGGTTAGATTTAGGTTTAGTCTTTGATTTAGATGTAGTGTTAGGCTTAGGCCTAGTGTTAGATTTAGGGTGTCGATTAGGCTTAGGCCTAGGTTTAGGGTCAAGTATAAGGGTAGGTTTAGAGTTAGTGTTAGGCTAGAGTTCCTGTCAGCTTTATGACTAGGGCTTGTATTAGGGTTAGGGTAAGCTCAAAGATAATATTAGTGTTAGGTTTAAGTTAGTTCTCAGGTTAGTTTAGGAGATATGATTAGAGTTAGGATTAAGACTTGATTTAGGGTTAGTGTTAGGGCTAGTGCTAGGATTCGCGTTACATGTAGTGTTAGGTCTGGGGTTTGGATTACGGTTCAGTTTGAGTCAGATTTTGTATTTAGAATGGAGATTAGAGTTAGGGTTATAATTAGCATTTGTGTTGTGTTTAGTGTTATATTTACACTAGAGTTTAGGGTTAGATTTAGGATTAGGGTTAGGGTTAGTTTTAGGTTTAGGTCTACGGCTAAGGTTAGTGTTAGGGTTAGGGTTAGGGATAGGGTTGGTTAGGGTTAAGTTTAGGACAACAGTTAGTGTTAAGTTTTGGTTTAGGGTTAAAGTTAGAGGTAGGGTTAGGTCTGGGTTTACATATAGTGCTAGGATTAGCATTAGGTATGATTTGGGTAACATATGGTTTGGGTTAGAGTTCCATTTAGTGTTAGTGCTATGGATAGCACCAGGTTTGGGGATACGATCAGGGTTTCTTTTAGGTTTAAGGTTAGGTTTAAAGATAGCGTTAGGATTAGGGATAGGGTTAGAATTAGGTTAGGGTTAGAGTTAGTGTTAGGTTACCAATAGGTTTAGGGTGAGAGTTACTATTAAAGTTAGAGTTAGGGTTAGTGTTAGGGATAAGGTTGTGTTTAGGGTTACAGATAGGGTTTGGGTTAGTGTTATGGTTAGGGTTATAGCTACGGATAGCCTTAGGTTTAGGGATACGATTAGGATTTCTCTTAGGTTTAGGGTTAGGTTTAGGGATAGGGTTAGGAATAGATTTCAGTTAGATTTTTGGTTAGGTGTAGGTTTAGAGTTAGTGTTAGGATTATGGAAAGGTTTAAGGTTTAAGGTTAGGGTTAGGGTTAGAGATAGGGTTAGGGTTAGGGATAGGATTTTGCTTAGAGTTAGGGTTAGTGTTAGAGTTAGGGTTAGGGATAGGTTTAGGTTTAGGCTTAAGGTTAAGGAAGGGTTAAGCACAGTTCAGGGTTAGGTTTGGATTAGGGTTATGGATAGGGTTAGGTATATGGGTAGGGACAGCGATAGGGTTATGGTTAGGGTTAGGATAATGGTTAGAGTTAGGGAAAGTGGTAGAGTTAGGGTTAGAATTAGGGAAAGTGTTAGAGTTAGATTTCGGATTAGGGTTAAGGTTAGGGTTAGGGACAGATTTAGATTTAGGGTTAGGGCTAGGTTTAGGGATAGGGCTAGGTTTAGGGTAAAGGTTAAATTTTGAGTTAATATTGGGGGTTGGATTAGCGTTAGGTCTAGGGTTAGGGATCTAGTTAGGGTTAGGGTTAGTGTATGGTAGAGGAATAGGGTTAATGTTGGGGTTAGGTATAGGTAAGGTTTAGGGTTTTGGAAAAGTTTAGGTTTAGGTTTAGGGTTAGGTTTAGAGTTATTGATATTGTAGGGTTAGGTGTAAGTTTATGGTTAGCGATAGGATTATGGTTAGGGTTACTGAGAGGATTAGCATTAGGGATACAATTAGCATTTGTGGTAGTTTTAGTGCTCAGCTTAAGTTTAGATTTAGGGTTGGGGATAGGCATAGGGTTAGGATTATTGTTAAGGATAGGGTAACAGTTAGGGTAAAGTTTAGGATAAGAGTTAGAATTAGTTTTAGGAATAGATTTAGGGCTGGTGTTAGGGCTAGGGACAGGGTTAGGTTTTAGGGTTGGGGTAGGGATATGTTTAGGTTAGGGTAGGGGTTATGTTTTGGGATAGGGTTAGGGATTAGGGTTAGGGTTAGGGTAAGGTTTAGGGTAAGGGTTAGAATTAGTTTAAGGAATAGAATTAGTGCTGGGGTTAGCATTAGGGTCAGGGTCAGATTTAGGGTTGGGGTAGAGATAAGGTTATGTTATAGAAAGCGATATGTATTGGGTTCGTGTTTGGGTTCGGGTTAGAGTTAGGGTCAGGCTGAGGGTTGGGGATCAGATAAGGATTAGGTTTAGGGTTATGGATAGGGTTAGTGTTAGGGATGTGATTAGCATTTGGGTTGTTTATGGTCAATTTTAGGGATGGGTTTAGGTAAGGATTAGGGATAGGGTTAGGATTAGGTTTAGGATTAGCATTTGTTTTAGGCTTAGAATTTATTTTACAGATAGTGTTAGTATTAGCGATATGATTATCATTTGGGTTAGGTTTAGGGTTAAACATGATTACATTACTGTTAGTGATAGCGTTTGGGTTAGGGTTAGGTAGGGGTTAGGGATAGTGTAAGATTTAGGGTTAGGAATAGGGTTAGGTTTAGGGTTAGTGTTACGGACAGTGTAAGGTTTAGGGTTGGGGCTAATGTTAGGGATAGGGATAGGATTAGGGTAAGGTTTATGTTTTTGTTTAGGCATAGGTTTGGGTTAGGGTTAGGGATTAGGTTTAGGGTTAGGGATTGGTTAGGGTTAAAGTTAAGGTTAGGAATATGTTTAGGATCGGGTTATGGTTAGGGTTAGGTATAGCGTTAGGGTTATGGTTTGAGTTAGAGTTATGGTTAGGGTTAGGATTATGGATAGCACTAGGTTTAAGGATACGATTAGGGTTTCTTTTAGGTTTAGGGATAGGGTTAGGGTTAAGGTTAGGAATAGGATTACATTTAGGTTTAGGGTTAAAGACAGTATAAGGTTTAAGGTTAGGTTTAGTGCTGCGGATAGGGCTAGAATTAGGGTAAGGGTAAGGTTTTGAGTTAGGTATAGGGTTTGGATTAGGGTTAGGTTTAGGTTTAGGGGTCGGTTAGGGTTAAGATTAGGGTTAGGGTTAGGGATAGGTTTAGGATTAGGGTTAGGGTTAGGGCTAGGTTTAGGTATAGGGTTAGAGTTAGAGTTAGGGTTAGGATTAGGGATACGGTTTGGGTTAGAGTTGGGTTAGGATTGGGTTAGGGTAAGGGTTAAATATAGTTTTAGGGTTAGGATTAGAGTTTGGTGTAGTGTTTGGTTTAGAGTTAGCGTTAGGGTTACAGACAGCTTTAGCATTAAGGATAAAATTAGCATTTGGGTTAGCTTTAGGTTTTGGCTTAGGAATAATTTTACAGTTAGGGATACGTTTAGGTTTAGGGTTATAGTTCAGGTTAGGGTTAGGGATAGATTTAGGATATGGTTAGGGTTAGGTATAGGGTAAGGATTAGGGCAAAGAATAGCGTTACGGTGAGGGTTAGTGTTAGAGGTAGGGTTAGGTTTAGGGTTAGGTTCACGTTTAGGGTTAGGCATATGTCTAGGGTTAGGGTAAAAGTGTTAGATTAGGGTTAGGGTTAGTGTTTGTGTTAGGGTTACTGTTAGGTTTAGGGTTAGGGTTCGGTTTATGGTTAGGATTAATTTTAGGGATAGAGATGAAGTTACGGTTAGGTTTAAGTTTAGGTATAGGGTTAAGCTGAGGTTTATGCTTAGAGTTACGGATAGGGTTTGGGTTAGAGTTACGGTTAGGTTTAGCGTTACGGATACCTTTAGGTTTAGACATATGATTAGATTTTGGCTTTGTTTATGGTTAGGTTTAGGGAAAGGGTTAGGCTAAGGGTTAGTAATACGGTTAGGAATAGATTAGGGTTAGGGTTTAGGTTAGGCTTACTGTTAGGTTTACATATAGGTTTAGTGTTAAGTTTAGGGTTAGGGTTAGCGTTAGAGTTAGCGTCAGGTACAGGTATAGGGTGTGGTGTAGGGATAGGGTAAGGGTTAGGGTTAGTAATAGGTTTTGTGTTTGATTTAGGGTTAGAGATAGAGTTATGGTTAGGTTTAAGGTTAGTGTTAAGGTTAGGCATAGGGTCAGTGTTAGGCTTAGGGTTTGGGTGAGGGTTTAGGGTTGATTTTGGGTTGGTTTAGGCTTATAGTTAGCATTAGGGTTAGGCATATGATTAGGATTTGTGTTAGGTTTAGGGTTATGTTTAAGAATACGGTTAAGGTAAGGGTTAGGGATATGGTTAGAGTTAGGGTTAGAGACAGGCTTTGGGTTGGTGTTAGGGTTAGGGTAAGTGTTAGGGTTAGAAATAGGGTTAGGGTTAGGGTCAGGGTTAGGAATAGGGATATGGTGTAGGTTTAGGGTTAACGTTAGGGTTAGGTTTAGGTTTAGGTTTAGTTAAGGGATAGGAATAGGGTTAGGGTTAAGGTTAAGTCTTATTGTTTGGGATAGGGTTAGGTTTTGGTTTAGGGTTAGGGTTAGGGTTAGGATACGGTTAGGGTTAGGGGTAGGGATAGCTTTAGGTTAAGGTTAGTTTTAGGTTTAGGGTTAGAGTTAAGGATAGGGTTTGGGTTAGGATGAGTTTAGGGTTAGGGTTAGTGATAGGTTTAGATTTAGGGTTTGGGATAAGTTTAGGTTTAGGGTTAGGGATAGGGTTAGGTTTAGCATTAGGTTTAGTCTTAGGGTTAGGAATTAGGTTATGGGCAGTGTTGGTATAAGGATAGGGTTATGGTTAGGAACAGGGTGAGTGTTAGGGTTAGGGTTAGACATAGGGTTAGATTTAGGGATACGGTTAGGTTTAGGGTTAAGGTTTAGTTAGGTTTAGGGTTAGGGTAGGAATAGGGTTAGTGTTAGGGTTAGGGTTACGTTTAGGGTTAGATTTAGGTTTAGGATTTTGTTAGGATTAAGGTTTAGTTAGGGTTGTGTTTAGAGTTATGGATAGTGTAAGGTGTAGGGATACAATCAGGGGTTGGGATAGATTTATGGTTAGATTTAGGGATAGGCTTAGGGTAAATTTAGGGATAGGATTAGCATTAGTTTAGGGTTAGGGTTTTTCTTTAGGGTTAGGGATAGGTTCAGGGATAGGGTTCTGGGTAGGGTTGGGGAAAGAGTTAGGGCTAGGGTTAGGTTTAGGCATAGGTTTAGGGTTAAGATTAGAGTTACGTTTTGGGTTAGGGGTAGGTTTAGGTTTATGGTTAGGGAAAGGAATATGGTTATTGCTTAGGTTAGCATTAGGGTTGGGTTTAGGGATAGGTTTAGGCTTAGGTATAGGGATAAGTTTATGTTTAGGCTTAAAGTTAGGGTGAGGGATACGGGTACGTTTAGGGTTAAGTATAGATTTAGGTTTAGTGTTAGGTTTAGGGTAAGAGTTAGGGATTGGGTTACGAAGAGGGCAAGGGTTGGAGTTAAGAGTTAGGGTTTGGGTAGCAAGAGGATTATGTTTATGGTTAGGTTAGTTTTAGGGTTACAGTTAGGGTTAGGGTTAGGATAAGGGTTAGGGTTAGGGATAGGTTTAGGGTTAGGTTAGGGTTAGTGTTTGTGTTAGCGTTAGGGTTAAGAATAGGATTAGGTTTAGGATTATGGTTAGGGTTAGGGATAGAATTATGGTTAGGGTAGGGAGATAGGGATAGGTGTGGGGATAGGGTTAGGTTAGGGTTAGGGATAGGGATAAACTTAGGGTTAGTGTTAGCATTGGGGTTAGGAATAGGGTTAGGTTTAGGATTATGATTAGGGTTAGGGATAGAATTAGGGTTAGGGTAGGGAGATAGTTAGGGTTAGGGTTAGCGTTGGGGTTAGGGTTAGGTTTAGGGATAGGGTTAGGGTTAGTGTCATGGTTTGATTCTTCATTGCTGTGACAAAACACTCTGACCAGTACCAACTTGGGGAGGAAAGGGTTTATTTGTCTTACATCTCCCAGGTTGCACAAAGTTCATCAGAGAGCCCAAGGTAGGATCTCAGGGCAGGAACCTGGAGGCAGGAGCTGGAGTACAGGCCATGGAGGAATGCTGCTTACAGGATTGCTCCTTTGGCCCCTGCTCAGCCTGCTTTCTTATGCACAACAGGCCCACCTGCCCAGTGGTGGTACCACCCACAGTGGGCTGGGCCCTCCCACATCACTCATCAAGAAGATGCCCTTCAGACATGGCCACAGGCCAGTCCAATAGAGGCAATTTCCCGATTGAGGTTTTGTCAACCCAGGTGTGTCAAGTTGACACTAAAGCTATCCAGCACAATTGACCCCTGTCAACTTGACACACTAACACATCACTATTAAACTATAAGCTTTCCAATTCTTGTCACCAAACTATGATGTTAACATTAATATCACAACATAAGACAGTACGACCTTAAAAACCCCACAGTCCTTAAAAAAAATCCAAACACTTAAAAGTCCTTAGTCTCTTTTAAAAGTCTCTTAACTGTGGGCTTCTGTAAAATCCAAAACAAATACTGTCTTATTTCAAAGGGAAGAATCGGGCACACCTAAGCAAAACCTGAGTCCAGCAAAGTAGCTCAAGGCTGGACATCTGGGATTCGCTCATGATCCTCTGGACTCCAAAGGGTTTTGGAAGCTCCACTTTTCTGGCTCTGCAGTCCACAGCTCACACAGCTTGTCTCACAGACCCAAGTGGGTTCCATTCCACACCTGCTGCTGCTCTTGGTGGTCAGCCCATGGTCCTGACATCTCCAAAAAGCTTGAATCTCCATTGAAGCTGATGCTGTGCCTTCACCAATGCCTTTTCTGGCCTCTTGGAGTGCCAAGCCTCAGATTTTCTCCATGACCCCTTCAATCCTAAGGATCTTTGCTACCACTAAGGCTGCACTTTCACCAGTGGTCTTTCCTGGTCTTTCAGGGTGCCAGGCCTCAGCTGATTTCTGTGACTCCTCATTTTTTCAACACCAGAACAATTCAGTAGATTCTTACACATTACCAGTCCTGCTTCCAGCTTGAGATGGAGGCTTGGTCCCCTCTGGAGATACTTCCCAGAAAATTTCACCTCAGTGATGCTGGTCTCTTGTTACTCA
The DNA here is from genome assembly GCF_000622305.1 of Nannospalax galili. NCBI lineage: Eukaryota > Metazoa > Chordata > Mammalia > Rodentia > Spalacidae > Nannospalax > Nannospalax galili. Next base: position 617,913 of record NW_008342626.1, read on the forward strand.
CAGCTGATTTTCAGCCCCAGATAACCATCATCAATTCTCCGAGTAAAGCAAAGATTTTACTTCAGTGGTTCTGGTCTCTTTTTAATCACAGCTGATTCTTTAGCCACAACCAACCAGAACCCACAAATTCTCAATTCAAGATAAAATCTCACACAAACAGCCCTGATGGTCTCCGCTTCCCTTTGAAGCTTCACAAGCCAGGCCTCCATCGTCTACAGCTCTTTCAGCATAAGTGTTCCAAGCTCCACTTCAACAAACTCTGAGTACACAATGGCTTTTCCAGCCCAAAGTTCCAAACACTTCCATAGTCCTCCCCAAAACACCAAGGTCAGGTCTGTCACAGCAATATTCCACTCTCTGGTACCAATTTCTGTCATGGTTTCATTCTTCATTGCCGTGACAAAGCACTCTGACCAGTACCAACTTGGGGAGGAAAGGGTTTATTTGTCTTACATCTCCCATGTCGCCCACAGTTCATCAGGGAGCCCTAGGTAGGAACTCGTGGCAGGAACCTGGAGGCAGGAGCTGGAGCACAGGCCATGCAGGAACGCTGCTTACAGGCTTGCTCCCTTGGCCATGCTCAGCATGCTTTCTTATGCAACACAGGCCCACCTGCTCAGGGGTGGCACCACTCATAGTGGGCTGGGCCCTCCCACATCACTCATCAAGAAGATGCCCTTCAGATATGGCCACAGGCCAGTCCAATAGAGGCAAATTCCCGATTGAGGCTCCCTCAACCCAGGTGTGTCAAGTTGACACTAAAGCTATCCAGCACAGTTAGGGTTAGGGAGAGGGTTATGGTTAGGATTAGGGTTAAAGGTAGGTTTGGTTAGGGCTAGCGTTAGGGTTCAGGATAGAGTTACGATTACAGTAAGGTTTAGGCTTAGGAATAGTGATAGGGTAATGATTAGTGTTAAGGGCTAGGTTTAGGGTTAGGGATAGGTTTAGGATTAAGGGTAGGGTAGGGTAGGTTTAGGGTAGGTTTCGAGTTAGGGATAGGGTTGGGGTAAGCATTAGCTTAGGGTTAGTTTTAGGGTTAGGGTTATTCTTAGGGTTAGGTTTTGGGATCAGGATGGGGTGAGGGTTAGGGTTAACGTTAGGTTTGGGGATAGGGTTAGGATTGAGTTTTCGTTTAGGGTCAGGAAAGGCTTGGGGTTAGATTTAGGTTTAGGGTTAGTGATAGAGTTACAGTTAGGGTTAAGGACTCGGGTTAGGGATAGGTTTAGGTTTAGGGTTAAGATTAGAGTTACATGTAGGGTTAGTGGTAGGGTTAGGGGCAGGGATAGATTTAGGGGTAGGCTCAGGTTTAGGGATAGGTTTCGGATTAGGGATAGGGATAGGGTTAGAGTAAGGTTACGGGTAGGTTTAGGGTTAGGGCTAGGAAGAGTGATAAGATTACAGTTAGGCTTAAGTATAGTTTTAGATTTAGTGTGAGGGTTAGGTTTGGGGTTAGATATAAGGTTAGGTTTAGAGTTTGGGATAGGTTTATGGTTATGGTTAGGGCTAGCTAGAGGGTTAGGAAAAGGGTTAGGGTTATGGTTACAGTTAGTTATAGGGTTATAGCTATGGTTAGGATTAGGGATAAGATTACGTTTTGAGTTAGCTTTAGGGTTAAGTTTAGTGATAGGGTTAACGTAAGTGTTTGGGATAGTGTCAGGGTAAGGATTATGGTTAGTGTTTGGGTTAGGGTTAGGGATAGGGATGGGGTTAGGTTTTAGGTTAGGGTTAGTGTTAGGGTTAGGAATAGGTTTAGGATTAGGGATAGGTTTAATTTTATGGATAGGGTTAGAAGTAGGATTAGGGTTAGGTTCAGGGAGAGGATTAGGGTTCTGGTTATCTGTAGGTTAAGGTTAGGCCTAAGGTTAAGGTTAGGGTTAGAAATGTGGATAGGGTTAGGGTTAGAGTTAGGGATAGGGTTATGATCAGTGTTAGGGATAGTGTTACTATTAGAGTTAGGTTTAGGGTTGGGGTTTGGCTTAGGTTTAGGTTTAAGTTTAAGGATAGGTTTAATGTTAGGGTTAGGATTAGGGATATTGTTAGGTTTAAGTTTAGAGTTAGTTATAGTGTTATGATTAGGGTGAGGGTTAGGGTTATGGTTAGGTTTAGGATTAAGGTTAGCTTTAGGGATATGTTTAGGGGTTAGGGTAAGGGCTAGAATGTGGGTTAGGTATATGGTTAAGTTTAGGCTTAGGTATAGGGTTAGAGTCAGGTTTATGGTTAAGGTTAGGAATAGTTTTATGGATAGGTTTAGGTTTAGGGTAAGGTGTAGGGTTAAGGTTAAGTTTAGGGATAGGGTTAGACATAGGGGTAGGGTTAGGATTAGGGTTAGGTTTAGGATTATGGTTAGAATTAGCATTAGGTTTAGGTTTCGGTCTAGACATTGGGTTAAGTGTAGGGTTAGGGATAGGATGAGGGTAAGGTTTAAGGTTAGGGATAGTATATGGGTTAGGTTTAGGTTTAGAGTTAAGGTTAGGTTTAGAGTTTAGGGTTAGGCTTCGGGTTAAGGATAGGGTTAGGTTTAGGGATAGAGTTATTGTTGGATTTATGGTTAGGGATAGGTATAGGGTAGGGTTAATGATAGTGTTAAGGATAGGTTAACGTTTGGGATTATGGATAGGTTTAGAGTTAGGGTTAGGAACAGGTTAGTGTTAGGCTTAGGTTTAGTATTAAGGTTAGGAGCAGGGATAGAGCTAGTGTTTAGGGTTAGCTATAGGGTTAGGATTAAATTTCGAGGTATGCTAATGGTTAGGGTTAGGGAGAGGGTTAGAGGTACAGTTACTTTCACGGTTAGGGATAGGGTTAGAGTTAAGGTTATGGTTAGTGTTAGGGTCAGTTAGGGTTAGAGATGGGTTTCAATAAGGTTAGGGTTACGTTTAGATTTAGGTTAGGGACAGGGTAAAGGTTAGAGCTGTTAGGTTTAGGGAGTGGGTTAGGGTTAGGTTTACAGATACAGTTAGGGTTAAAGTTAGCAGTAGTTAATGTTAGCAGTAGGATCAGCGTTAGGGTTAGGGTTAGGAACGGGGTTATGTATAGGGTTAGGGATAAGGTTGGGTTTAGGGTTACAGATAGGTTTAGGGTTAGGGTTAGAATTATGGAGAGGTTTAGTGTTAGGGTTAGGGAATGTGTTAGGGTTAGGGTTCTGTTTAGGTTGAGGGTTAGGGATAGAGATAGGGTTAGGGTTAGATTTAGGGATAAGATTATGGTTAGGGTTAGAGTTCGGGTTCAGGTTCAGTTTAGGGTTGGGGATAAAATTAGGGTTAGGGTAAGGGTTAGGCAGAGGTTAGGATTCAATTTCGTGTTAGGCTGAGAGATAGAGTTAGGGTTATCGTTAGAGATAGTGTTAGGCTTAAGGTTATGGATAGAGGTAGATTTAGGGGTAGGGGTAGCAGTAGGGTTATTTTTGGGGTTAGGGATAGGTTTAGGTTTAGGTTTGTGGGTAGATGTAGAGTTAGGGTCATGGATAAGGTTAGAGTTAGGGTTAGGATTAGGATTAGGGAAGTGGTTAGGATTAATGTTAGGTTTAGGGATAGGGATAGTGTTAGGGTTAGCTATAGGGACAGGTTTAGAGCTAGGGCTAGGGATAGTTTGAGGATTAGGTTTAGGATTAGGGTTGTGGTCCGTGTTAAGTTTAGGTTTAGAGATAGTGTTAGCTTTAGGGTTAGGTTTATGTTTAGAGTTAGGGTAAGAGATAGGGATAGACTTAGGGTTAGGGTTCTGGATAGTGTTAGAATTTTGTTAGGGTTAGGGTTATGGTCAAGTTAGGGTACCATTAGGGATAGGATTATGATTACAGTTATGGTTATGGTTAGTGTTAGGGTTAGGGTTAGGTTTAGGTTTTGGGTTAGGTATAGTGTTAGGATTATGGTTAGGGTTAGGATTAGGGATAGGTTAAGGCTTAGGCTTAGTGATAGGGTAAGATTTAGGTTTATGGTTAGGGTTAGGGTTAGGGTTCAGTGTGTGGTTAGGGTTAGGGATAGTGTTGGGATTAGGGTTAGTGTTATGATTAGGTTTAGGGTTGCAGTTAGGTTTAGGGATAGGTTTCAGGTTAGAGTTATGGTTAGGGATACAGTTAGGTTTAGTAAAAAGTTTAGCTTAGTGATAGGGTTAGTGGTTAATGTTCATGTTATTATTAGCAATAGGGTTAGGTTTAGTGTGAAGGATAGGGTTAAAGTGGGGATATGGTTAGGGATAGTGTTGTTGTCTCAGATAGGGTTAGGGATAGGGATAGGGTTAGTGTTAGGTGTACATTTACATAAGGGTTTAGGGTTAGGGTTAGGGTAAGGGTTAGGGTTAAGAATAGGGTTTGGCTTAGGGTTAAGTGTTAGTGTAAGTGTTACAGTTAGGGATAGAGTTAGGGATATTTTTAGGGATAGCATGGGGGTTAAGGTTAACGATAGAGATAAGGTTAGGGTTAGTGTTTGGGATAGTGTTAGAGTTAGTTACTTAAAAGGTCTGTTTCATGAATGTCACTCAGGTTGTTTAAGAAAGATACATGTTGCCTGTTTGTGTGAGTTCTTGCTTCCCTCTAAAACCTGGTAGACCTAACAGTGTATACAACGAAAAAGAATCAACAGTATGCAAAGGGGCTGTGACATCAATGTCACTCAGGCTGTTTTAGAAAAACACATGCTGCCTGTGCATCTAAGTGATTGCTTTCCTTTAGCTTTCACTGTAGTTCTCACGATGTATTAATATAGCAAAACGAAACAAAAGGAATGGTTGCTACATAACTCCATTCCTTCTACCTTGTACGTTAAAGGGCTGTGAATGAATGCCTCTATACATTGAGCTATGTATTTACGAGTGAGGAACCTAAACAGGGATAACGGTTGCTGTATAACACTCTTCCTTTTAACTTGTAGGTAAAATGACTGATATGTGGGTCACTCAGGTTGTTTAAGAAAACCATGTGTCACCTGTGCACATAATTGTCTGCTTTCCCTTAGCAACCACACAATCTATTTAGAACATTGAAAATGAATCAGCAGCAACATTTCCAATTAACAATGCTCCTTATGACTGTCACGTAAAAGGTCTGTGATGTGAGTGTCACTCAGGTTGTTTAAGAAAAGCATGTGTTGCCTGTGCATCTAATTGCTTGCTTTCCCTTATCAAAAATAGTAGTTCGATCAATGTATTTAGAATAGGGAAAACAAAACAGCAGTAACATTTCCGATTAACAATGTTCCTTATGATTTGTACATAAAACAGCTGTGACATCAATGTCCCTCAGGTTGTGCAAGAACAATATGTGTCTCATGTGTGTCTAAGTGTTTGCTTTCCCTTAGCAAACACTGTAGTTTTCTCAATGCATTTAGTATACTGAAAACGAAACAGCAGTAACATTTCCTATTAAGCAGTGTTCTTTATGGCTTGTACGTAAAAGGTTGATGACATGGAAGTCATTCAGATTGTTTAAGAAAAACACGTATTGCCTGTGTGTCTAAGTTCTTGCTTTCCCTTAGCGTACACTGTAGTACTTGCAATGTATTTAGTATAACGAAAAAGAACCAACGGTGACATTTCCTATTTAACAGTGGTCCTTATGACTTGTATGTAAAAGGGCTGTGACATGAGTGTCACTCAGGTTGTTTTAAAAAAACACGTGTCACCTGGGTGTCTACTTGCTTGCTTTCCCTTAACTTTCACTGCAGTTCCCCCAATGTATTTAGGATAACAAAACAAAACAAAAGGAATGGTTGCTACATAACTACATTCCTCATACCTTGTACGTTAAAGGGCTGTGAATGAATGTCTCTGGACGTTGAGCTAAGTATTTACGTGTGAGAAAACTAAATAGCGATAATGGTTGTTGTATAACACTCTTCCTTTTAACTTGTAGGCAAAATGACTGTGATATGGGTGTTGCTTCAGTTGTTCAAGGAAACCACATGTCGCCTGTGCACCTAATTGCTTGCTTTTCCTTAGCAAACACTGTAGTTTTCTCCAAGTACTTAGTATAGGGAAAACGAAACAGCAGTAGCACATCCTATTTAACAGTCTTCCTTATGAATTTTACATAAAAGCACTGTGACACCAATGTCACTCAGGTTGTGTAAGAAAAACACATGTCGCATGTGCGTCTAATCACTTGCTCTCCCTTAGGAAACACTGTAGTTCTAGCAATGTATTTAATATAGTGAAAATGAAACAGCAGTAACATTTCTGATTAACAATGTTCCTTATGACTTTTATGTAAAAGGGCTGTGACGTGTCAATCAAGTTGTTCAAGAAAAACACGTGTTGACTGTGCATCTAAGTGCTTGATTTCCCTTAGCAAAACCCATAGTTCTAGCAATGTATTTAGTATAGGGAAATCGAAACAGCAGTAACATTTCCAATTAACAATTTTCTTTATGATTTGTATGTGAAAGGACCATGACATCAATGTTACTCAGGATCTTTGGGAAATATCCGTGTCTCCCGTGTGTCTAAGTGCTTTCTTTCCCTAAACAAACAATGTATATCTCCCAGTGTATTAGGTATAGCCAAAATGAAAGAGCAGAAATGGTTCCTGTTTAACAATGTTCCTTATAACTTGTAAGTAAAAGGGCTATGACATGAATGTCACTAGGGATCGGGACCTGTAAGAAATATACATGTCACCTGTGTGTCTAAGTGTTTGCTTTCCTAAATAAACACTGTATTTCTCGCAATGTATTTTATATAGCAAAAGCGAAACAGCAGAAATAGTTCCTATATAACAATGTTCCTTATGACTTGTGTATATAAGGGCTGTGACATCAATGTCACTCAGGTTGTGTAAGAAAAAACTTGTCGCATGTTTGTATAAAGTAACATTTCTGATTAACAATGTTCCTTATGACTTGTCAATAAAACGGCTGTGACATCAATGTCACTCAGGTTGTTTAAGAAAAGCAAATGTCGCTGGTGTGTCAAATTGTTTGCTTTCCCTTAGCAAACACTGTAATTATAGCAGTGTATGTAGTGTAGGGAAATAGAAACATCAGTAACATTTCCGATTGACAGTGTTCCTTATGACTTGTACGTAAAAGGGCTGTGACATGAATGTCACTCAGGTTGCTCAAGGAAAACATGTGTCGCCTGTGTGTCCAAGTACTTGCTTTCCATTAGCAAACACAGTTCTTCTCACAATGTATTTAGTATAGCAAGAACAAAACAGCGGAAACGGTTCCTATATAACAATGATCGTTAGAGCTTGTAAGTAAAAGGACTGTGACATGAACGTCACCCAGGTTGTTTAAGAAAAATCCAGGGATAGGTTTGGGTTAGGTTTAGGTTTAGGATTAGGGTTAGGGTTAGGGTTAGGGTTATGTATAGCATTAGGTTTAGCGATACAATTAGGGTTTCGGTTAGGTTGAGGGTTATGGTTTAGGGTTATGGGTAGGTTTAGGGTTATGATTAGGGTTAGGAATAGGGTTAGGTTTTGGGTTAGGAGTAGGGATAGCTTTACGGTTAGGGTTAGGGATAGGGTTAACATTAGGGTTAGGGTTAGGATTAGGTTTAGGGTTAGGTTAGAGTTAAGGATAGGGATTGGGTTAGGGTAACAGACAGCCTTAAAAATAGGAATATGATTAGGATTTGGATTAGGTTTAGGTTTAGGTTTAAGAATAAGGTTAGGTTAGATGGTTAATGATAGGGTTAAGATTAGGTTAGGGTTTGGGTTAGGGTTCGTGTTAACGTTAGGGATAAGGATAGTGTTAGGATTATGGATAGGGTCGGGGTTAAGTTTAGATGTAGGGATAGGAATAGGACTAGAGATTGGGTTAGGGTTAGACCTAGGGTTAGGGTTAGGGTTAGGTTTTGGGTTCGGGTTAGTGAAAGGATTAGGGATAGGAGTAGGTTTATGGTTCAGGTTTAGGATTTGGGCTAGGGTTAGGTTTAGATTTAGGATGTGGTTTAGGGATAGGGTTAGGTTTAGATTTAGAGTTAGGGATATGGTTAGGGTTAGGGTTATGAATAAAGTTAGCTTATGGAAATGATTAGCGTTTGGGTTAGTTTTAAGGTTAGGTTTATGGATAGGTTTATGGTAAGGGTAAGGGATAGTGTTAGGGTTAATTTTATGGATAGGGTTAGGGTTAGGGACAGGGTTAGGTTATTGATTGGGAATAGGGTTAGGGTCAGGTTTAGGGATAGGGTTAGTGTTGTTGTTAGTGTTACGGTTAGGGTTAGTCAAGGGCTAGGAATAGAGTTAGGGTTAAGTGTTACTGTTTGGGATAGTGTTATGTTTAGGTTTAGGGTTAGGTTTAGGATAGGGTTAGGGTAAGGTGTAGGGATAGCATAAGGTTAAGGTTAGGTTTAGGTTTAGGGTTAGGTTTAGGGATAGGGTTAGGGTTAGGTTGAGGATTAGGGTTAGTGTTAGGTTTAGATTTAGGGTTACGGGATATAGTGAGTGATTTGGGTAAGGGTAGGTTTAGGGTTAGGGATAGGGTTAGGTTTAGCATTAGGTTTAGTGTTAGGGTTAGAAATAGCGTTATGGGTAGTGTTGGCATCAGTATTATGGTTATGGTTAAGAATAGGGCTAGTGTTAGGGTTAGGGTTAGATATAGGGTTAGGGTTAGGATTTAGTTAGGGTTGGGGTTAGGGTTATTGATAGTGTAAGGTGTAAGTATATGATCAGGGTTTGGGATAGATTTACTTTTAGATTTAAAGATAGGTTTAGGGTAAATTTAGGGGTAGGGTAGGATTAGGTTAGGGTTAAGTTTAGGTCCAGGGATAGGGTTATAGGTAGGGGTATCGAAAGTGTAGGGCTAAGGTTAGGGTTAGGGTTACAGATAGGTTTAGGTTTAGGGTTAGGGTTAGGCTTAGCATTAGGTTTAGTGTTAGGGTTAGGAATAGGATTACGGGGAGTGTTGGTATTAGGATTAGGGTTATGGTAAGGAATAGTTTCGTGTTAGGGTTGGGTTTTGTTAGGGTTAGGGTTAGGGTTATGGATAGTGTAAGGTGTAAGGATATGATCAGGGTTTGGGATAGATTTAGGGTTAGGTTTAGAGATAGGTTTAGGGTAAATTTAGGGATATGGTTAGGATTAGGTTAGGGTTAGGGTTTGGGTTAGGGTTAGGGTTAGGGTTAGCTTCAGGGATAGGGTTCTGGTAGGGCTTGGGATAGGGGTAGGGGTAGGGATATGGTAGGGCTTGGTTTAGGGTTAGGTTTATGGATAGGTTTAGGGTTAGGTTTGTGGATAGGTTTAGGATTAGGGTTAGGGTTAGAGATATGGTTAGGGTTAGGGACAGGTTTATGGTTATGGCTAGGGTTAGGGTTAGGTGTAGGTTTAGGGTGAGGGTGAGGGTTAAGGCTAGGATTTGGGTTAGGATTATGTAAGGGAAAGGGTTAGAGGTAGCATTAGGGTTAGCAATATGATTAGGGTTTGTCTTATGTTTAGGGTTAGGTTTAGGAGTAGGGTTAGGATAAGGGTTAGGGGTAGAGTTAGGGTTAGGGATAGGCCTAGGGTTAAGGTTAGGGATAGGGTTAGGGTTAGAGTTGTAAATAGGAATAGGGATAGATTTAGGGTTACGGTTAGGTTTACTGTTAAGGATAGGTCTGGGGTTAGGGTAAGGGTTTGGTTTTGTGTTAGAGTTAGTGTTTGTATTAGGGTTTGGTTAGGTTTAGGGTTAAGGATTGGGTTAGGGTTAAGGTTATGTGTAGGGATAGTGATAAGTTTACGTTAGGTTTGCTGTTATTTATAGGGTTAGTGTGAGGGTTATGATTAGAATTAGGGATAGAGTTAGTGATAGGGTTCGGGTTAGAGTTTCGGGTAGGGTTAGGGTTATGAATAGCATTATGTTTAGGGATATGATTAGGTTTGAGGGGTTGGTGTCGGTTTAGGTTTGTGGAAAGGTTAGGCTAAGGGTTAGTAATAGGGTTAGGAATTAGTTAGGGTTAGGGTTAGTATTAGTATTAGAGTTAGGGTTTCAGATAGGTTTAGGGTTAAGGTTAGGGTTAGGGATACAATAAGGGTAGGGTTAAGTATAGGCTTAGGGTTACATTTTTGAGCTGGGATTAGTGATAGGATTAGGGTTAGGGTTAGGGATAGGGTATGGTCAGATTTAAGGTTAGTGTTAGGGTTAGGGTTAGGGTTTGGATAGGTTTAGGGTTATGGTTAGGGTCAGGAATAGGGTTAGGTTTCAGGTTGGCAATAGGGTTAGGGTTAGGGTTAGGTATAGTGTTAGGGTTCGGGTTAGGGTTAGGGATTGGGTTAGGGTTAGGATTATGGTTATGTTTAGTGTTAGTGTTAGAGTAAGAATAAGGATAGGGTTTGGGTAAGGGTTAGGGTAAGGGTAACAGACAGTATTAGGAATAGGGATATGATTAGGATTTGATTTAGGTTTAAGATTAGGTTTAAGAATAGGGTTAGGTTAGGGTTAGTGATAGGGTTAAAATTAGGTTAGGGTGCATGTTAACATTAGGGACAGTGATAGCGTTAGGGTTAAGGATAGGGATAGGGGTAAGGTTAGGTGTAGGGATAGGGATAGTGATAGGGATCAGGTTAGGGTTAGAGTTAGGTTGAGGATTATGTTTATGGTTAACGTTAAGGTTAGTTAAAGGATAGGAATAGGGTTAGGTTTAAGGCTAAATGTTGCTGTTTGGGATAGGGTTAAGTTTAGCATTTGGGTTAGGGTTAGGGTTAGGGATAGGGTTAAGATCAGGTGTAGGGATAGAGATAGGGATAGGAATCGTGTTAGGGTTAGAGTTAGTGTTAGGGTTCTTGTGAGGGTTAGGTTTAGGGTTTGGGTTAGGGACAGTGTTAGGTTTTGGATTAGCAATAGGGTTAGGGTTAGGTTTAGGCATGGGTTAGTGTTAGGTTTAGGTTTAGGGTTCGGGTTATGGTTAGGGTTAGGTTTAGGGATACGGTAGGGTTCAGAGTAGTTTTATTGTTAGGGATAGGGTTAGGCTTGGGGTTAGTGTTATAGATAGGATTAGCTTTAGGAATACGACTAGCATTTGGGGTAGTTTCACTGTTTGTCTTTAGCTTAGGTGTAGGGTTGGGGATAGGGCTAGGGTTAGGGTTATTGTTAGGGTTAGGTTCAGGATTAGGGAAAAGGTTAGGTAAGGGATAGGATTAGGTTTAAGTTTAGGGATTGGGTTAGAATTAGTTTTAGAAATAGACTTAGGGCTGGGTTTAGGGTTAGGGACAGGGTTAGGTTTAAGTTTAGGGTTTGGGATAAGGTTAGGTTATGGTAAGGGTTAGGTTTTTGGTTAGGGTTAGGTTTGGGTTAATGTTAGGGTTGGGCTGAGGTTTGGGGATCTGGTTAGGGTTATATTTAGTGTTATGGACAGAGTTTGCATTAGGGATAACGTTGGAATTCAGGTTAGGTTTAGGGTCAGGGTTTGGTATGTGTTAAGGTAAAGGTTAGGGACAGGTATATGATTAGGTTTAGGATTAGGGTTTAGTTTAGGCTTAGAATTAGTGTTAGGGTTAGAATTAGCGATGCGATTAGCATTTGGATTGGGTTTAGGTTTCGATTTAGGATTAGGTTAGGGTTAGTGATAGCTTTTGGGTTAGGGTTAGGTAGGGGTTAGAGATAGGGTAAGATTTAGGGTTCAGATAGGGTTAGGAACAGTGTAAGGTTTAGGGTTAGGGTTAATATTAGGGATAGGGCTAGGATTAGGGAAAAGGTTAAATTTTGAGTTAGGATTAAGGATTGGGTTAGGCTTAGGTTTAGGGTTAGGGATCAAGTTAGGGTAAGGTTTAGTGTGATGTAGAGGGTAAGGGTTAGTGTCAGAGTTAGTGTGGTGGTTGGAATGAAAATGGCCCCCATAGGCTCCAAGTATTTGTACATTTTGTCCCCAGGTGATGGCGCTGCTTTGAGAGGTTTTAGAAGTGTGGCTATCTTAGAGGAAGCAAGTCACTGGGGGTGGGCTTAGAGAGTTCTTAAGCCTTGCCAGATCTCCAGCTGCTCTCTTGCTTCCTGTGCCTGTATGATGTGAGAGCTTAGCTTCTGCTTCTGCTGCTCCTGATCCAGCCACCTCCAGCCACCATGGCTCCCTGATATGATGGACTGTAATTCCCCTGGAACCATAAGCTCAAATAAACTCTTCCTTCTATAAATTGCTTTCGTCGGTGTTTCTATCGCAGCAGCACAAATGTGACTAATGCTGTAGTTGGTACTGAGAGTATGCTGTTGACTGGGAAGGACATGACCATGTGGCGTTTTGGAAGAATGTGGAAGATTTTTGAAGATTGGGCTAGGAAAGTGGTTGGTTGCTATAAGCAGAGCTTAACAAGCCATTCTAGTAAATGCCTGGAAGAAAGCAGTTCTGGGAACAATGTAGTTCCAGAGGGAAATAAGGACTTAAGCAGCACTCGGGATATTTTGGCTAAGAGTCTGGCTGGATTCTGCCCTCTACCTAAAAGCTTGCCTGAGGCTAAGATGAAAAGCAATGGACTAATTTCTCTGGTGGAAGGAATTTCAAGACAGCTTAATGTAGAAATGGTGGCATGGATATTAATGGTGAATATTATGCAGATCTACAATGAAAAAGAGTAAATGGGGCAGAAATAAATATGGTTTGGATTGAAAAAGAGCACTAGGAAGATAAATGTTGGAGCCTTGGCATGTGCGAGAGAAGATCCCTTTGATAAGGAGATTAAAGCGATTAAGGAGGGGCCTAGAGATTCAGACTTAAACAGTGGAGCGAGTGCCTCCAGGGCAAGACCACACCCAGTTAAGCCTCGGACTTGTGAAAGGAAAATGCTGCAGGGGCCATGGAAGTGAAAAGCTTCCAAAATGGATAAAACAGGCTGGAGTCCACCCCAAACTTTCATTCAAACTTGGCAGTGTCCTTCACCCAATACTGGCTTTAGAGGCATGAAAGATGGAAAAGTGAAGTGTTCGTAAATTCTTCCTCTGAGGTTTCAGAGAGCCTCGGAGGCCAGGCAGCATGAAGCAGGGCTGTGCCTGACTAGAGAAGGCCCTGATAGGCCATTGCATGAAGCTTTGAATGTGACGCCTGGTTGTTAATGGAGGCACCAAGAAGTTCCTGATGCCAGAGCTGTGAGGAATCTGCCAAGAAGACCTGCACACAGGGAGTTGTACCAGCACAGGAGAGAGATGTGTGTTGCATACAGCAAAGCTAGAGAGGCTGAGTCATTTAAGACCTTTAGAAGTAAAGTCCCAGAAGTTGGACGTGGAGTTACTGGATTTGGTGTTTGCCCTGCTGGTTTTAGGTCTTCTTTTGGTCCGGTATTTTCTTACTATGCCTCCATTTCTCCCTTTTGGAAGGGTAATGTGTATTTGGTTCCACTGGATGTTGGGAGTTTGTAATTGTCTTTTGATTTTATAGATGCTCACTGTTAAGATATTTACCTGAGTCTCAGAAGAGACTTTGGACTGTGGATTTTTAAAGAGTATTGAGATGATAATGACTATGGGGACGTTCAAAGTTGGACTAAATGAATTTTGCTTTTTATATGTTCATGAGCCTATGGGAACCAGGGGGTGGAATGTGGTGGTTTAAATGAAAATATCCCCCATAGGCTCCAAGTATTTGAGCATTTTGTCCCCAGATGATGGCTTTGTTTTGGGAGGTTTTAGAAGGTGTGGCTATCCTGGAGGAAGCACGTCACTGGGAGTAGGCTTAGAGAGTTCGTAAGCCTTGCTGGATCTCCATCTGCTCTCTTGCTTCCTGTGCCTGGGTGATGATGGGAAAGCTTAGCTTCTGCTTCTGTGGTTCCTGATGCAGCTACCTCCAGCCACCATGGCTCCCTGCCATGATGGACTGTAAATCCCCTGTAACCATAAGCTCAAATAAACTCTTCCTTCTATAAATAGCTTTGGTCAGTGTTTTTATATCACAGCAACAGAAAGGTGACTAATAGAGTTAGGATTAGATATAGGGTTAGGGTTAGGGTTAGAGTTACATAAAGCGTTAGATTAAAGGATACAATTAGTGTTTGGGTTAGGTTTAGGGTAGGTTTAGGGATAGTGTTAGGTTAGGGTTACGGTTATGGTTAACGTTAGGGTTATGGATAGGTTTAGGGTTAGGGTTAGTATTAGAGATAGGGTTAGTGTTTGGGTTAGGTTTAGGGTAGGTTTAGGGATAGTGTTAGGTTAGGGTTACGGTTATGGTTAACGTTAGGGTTATGGATAGGTTTAGGGTTAGGGTTAGGATTAGAGATAGGGTTAGAGTTGGGTTAGGGATACTATTAGGGTTAAAGTTAAGGTTAGTGTTAGGGATAGTGTTAGGGGAGGGATGGAGAGAGGGTTAGGGTTGAGTTTGGGTTGGGGTTAGGGATAGGGTTACGGGTAGTGGTAAGTACAGTGTTAGGGTAATGGTTAGGGTTAGGATTAGGGTTAGACTCAGGTAAAGGTTTAGGGTTAGAGTTGTTTAGGATTTTGGTTTGGGTTAGGGTTAGGGTAAGGGATAGGGTTAGAGTTAGGGATAGGGTTTGGTTTAGGGTTAGATATAGTGTTAAGGTTAGTACTAGGGTTCGGGATAGTGTTTGGTTTAGAGTTATGGTTAGGGTTACAGATAGTGTTAGTGTTAGGGATAAGATTAGCGTTTGGGTTAGGTTTAGGGTTCAAATCAGGAATAAGGTTAGGTTTAGGGATAAGTTTAGGGTTAGGGTTTATGTTCTGGTTAAGGTTAAGTGTAGGGTTAGGGATAGGGATAGGACATGGTTAGGGCTAGATTAGGGCAAGGGTTAGGTTTTGGGTTAAGGCTGAAGTTTGAGTTAGGATTAGGTTTAGGGACCGGGATAAGGTTAGGGTTATGTTTAGGGATGGTTTAGGGTTAGGATTAGCGAGACCATTAAGTTTAGGGTTTGGGCTAGGGTTAGGGTTAGGCATATGGATAGGTGTAGTGTTAGGGCTAGGGTTAGGTTTAGGCATAGTCTTAGTTTTGGGTTTAAGGAAAGGGTTAGGGTTAGAGTTATGGTTATGGTTATGGTTAGGGTTAAGGGTTAGGGATAGGATTAAGTTTGAGGTTAGAGATAGGGTTAGGGTTAGTTTCAGTGATAGGTTAGGTTTAGGGCTACAGTTAGGATTAGAAATAGGAATAGGGTTAGGTTTAGGGTTAGGGTTAGGATTATGGTTAGGTTAGGTATATGGCTACTTTTAGGGTTAGGCATAGGGTTAGGACTAGAGGTATTGATAGGTTTAGGGTTAGGGTTATAGAAATGTTTAGGTTTAGGGATAGGATTAGGGTTAAGCATAGGTTTATGCATAGGGTTAGGGTTGGTTTTAGGGTTAGGGAGAGGTTTAAGTTTAGGGTTTGGGTTATGGATAATTAAGGGTTAGGTAAGGGTAAGGGTTCCAGATAGTGTAAGTGTTAGGGAAATAATTAGGGTTTGTGTTAGGTTTAGGGTTAGGTTTAGGAATAGGGATAGGGTAAGGTTAAGGATAAGGTTAGGATTAGGGTTAGGGATAGGCTTAGGGTTAGGGTTAGGGTTACGTATAGGGTAAGGGTTATGGTTAAGAATAGCGTTAGATTTAGGGTTAGGAACAGGGATAGGGTTAGGTTTAGGGTTAGTTTTAGGTGTAGGGTTAGGGATAGGTCTAGGGTTATTGTAAGGGTTAGCTTTGGGGTGAGGGTTAGTCTTTGTGTTAAGGTTAGAGTTAGGTATCTGGTTAGGGTTAGGGTTAAGTTTTGGGATAGTGATAATGTAGCGGTTAGGTTTATGGTTAGGTATAGGGTTAGACAGAGGGTTATGGTTAGAATTAGGAATAGGGTTTGAGTTAGTGTTATGGTTAGGGTTACAGTACGGATAGCATTTGGGTTTAGGG